>NC_040903.2:38531572-38838619 GCF_004126475.2 Phyllostomus discolor
CATCATGCTCCACATCTATGAGTCTGTACCCACTTGCCTTGTTAGTTCAGTTTGTCCATTACGTTCCACACCTGAGTAAAGCCATACAATATTTGTCTTTCTCTGACTATCTTATTTCACGTAGCATAACGTTCTCTATGTCCATCCATGCTGTCACAAAAGATAAATTTTTCTTCTTTTTTTATGGCCGATTAGTATCAAGATTAGGCATATTACATGTTCCCACAGCAAAAGATAGTCTGAAAAGCTATAGAAACCTCCCCGGCCTTAATTGCTAAACTTTCAATATAATAGTGAAATCTATCTAATTCATCAAGTTTTTGATAAAACATTATCCAGAATAAAAAGTGTTTAAGATTATTTTTGGAATAGAGAAGACACCAAAGGAAAAAATAATGGAGGCAGACACCAATTTTGAAAAAAAATCTTGTTAGTGTTCTTATTAAATGATAATTTTGTAGTTTAATTTTGACTTGAAAAAATAACAAATTTATTTTAAAAACTTTTTTGATAAAATAACTAGGGGAAGTTATTTTGTACTCTGTTATTGTGTATGATAATTCACTTAAGAGACAGATTTGACAGAGATGCTAACAAAATTCTTATTTTACAGATAAGGAAATAGAGATCTTTCTCAAGCAGCCCAGTATTAAAGGGCAGAGTCCTCAAATGTTTCTGTCTGCAGACTTGAACAATAATCTTTAGGTTATTTAATTGATTTTGGAAATTCTTTAGAACCCAAGTAACTTTATATTATGATTATTCTATAATTTTTGTATATGAGTAAGATATTCATCATATAAGTATCTAAGATCAAATAAAGCATATTTACTATTTAGCATCATAATGCAGATTTTTACTCTGAATTGGTGGCATAAATTTTCAATAAAATCTGCATCTGCAGTTTGTATTTCTCCTAAAATTAATGAAAGCCACACTTTTATTTTTAAATCTATTTTAGATTAAGGTATAAGGAAAGAGTTTTACTTTGCATATGACTAGGTCAAGAATAATGCCAAGAAATGATGTTTAGAGGATATAGAATTCATTCTTTCTCAAGGTATTGATGTTTTAATTGGTCACTTTATAAAAGGTAGACTTGTAAATTTAAATCTAGTGTAATAATCAGTTTTATCATGTTTCTCTAAATAAATTAAATATGTTTATGTCTAGCCTAAGTTAATTCTTCAACTGAGTGGATCTCTTATAAATTATATGTAAATCAATACCTTCTTATGTGTTTGCAATCATAAACAAATTAATTCAATTTTTTTTTCAACTTCAATGGATTAAGTGAGATTTCTTTAACATCTGTTTTCAACTTTTTAAAAAGAACTCATCTATGTTTATTTTAAGTGGATAGACATAGCATTCAAGCTAAAAGCAGTTTAAATACTTGATATGACATTTTAAATAATTTGGTTTGGTAAATTGGTCTTTAATACATTTTGTTTTTTCACATTTATAGATTTATTTCTATTGTTTAAATGATAATTTCTAATAGAATAACTATGTAGCATTGCATCCTCTTTATGCCTGATGGTTTTTGAAAATATTTATTTTTCCAGCAGGCAGGAAAATTGTTTTATAATGCCATAGAATAGTATTCTGTAGGAATGCATCACTTGGTGTCAAGCCCATCCTTTCTAAAGAGGAAAGAGTTTGCTGTTTTGAAACACTAAAAATCTTTAAAAAATATCTTTGACCTATGCACTGGTTTGATTTCTATAAAATGTGACTATGATAAATAGATTTTTTGAAGTGTGAAAGAGAACCTTCTTTAAAAGTAAAGTCTATGTATCTCAATTAGATAGTTTTCATACTTTTCTTATGTTAGAAGAAGACGATAATTCTGTTATTTGCATCCAAAACTTTGTATCATAGGAAGGTGCTTCAATAAATAATACTTCCCGGTGTAACTCACAGTAATTTATGCAGTTAGTGAATGAGTAAAAACGTCAATGAATCAAACACTTATAAGCTAAGCCCTTAGATATATGTTGACAGTTATAATATTCACAGTAACCCACTGAGTTAGGTGTTATTATCAGTTGACATATCTGGCACTTAGAACACTTAAATGACATGCCCAAATGATGTAGCTAGAACATCACAATAAGTTATTAAAGTTATAAACCTGAGTCATTTAACTCCAAGTAATATGATGTCTCTAATACACCATGCTAATCCTCACATAGTCACATTCAAGATATATAATCATCAGTTTGCTGTGCAGAGCAAGACCAATAAAATGGCATTGGTTCAGTCAAGATGGCATAAAGTATTTAAAACAAGGTGGAGTCACTCATGTCAACCAAGATGGCTGCCAGTTAGCTATAACACTTTGGTTCAAGAGGGAAACTAAGTCATACTGGACACATCTGGAAAGGAGACACACCTAAGATATCTGCACATGTGGTCAGAACAGCTGTGTTTGCAGAGCAGGACCACCCATAGACAGGCTCCTGGGGAAATACCCTACTTGCCATCAGGGGTGCCAAGATACTCATCAAAAGTCCCAGAAGAGCAGAGCACACCACTTTTAAGGTCTAACTGAGTCAGGCTCCAGACGGCTGCTGAGAGGCTGAGCTCCACATACACCAGAGGGCTGCTCCATGCCATGCTGATCTCCCTTGGCATCGACTGCCAGTGGCTCTGCCCTGCTGGACTGAGGATTTTGCCTGTCCTACTGTCCACATGGCTCCGGAGATCTTTCCTTGCAAGTCACTGACAACTCCCTTGCCCATTGTTCTGTCTCCCGGGGCCTACAGACTGAGACTCTGGGACTTGGGTTCATTATTCCCCCTTGATTGATACGTGTGCGTGTTATATTTCTCTTAGATTGTTAGAGTGTGAGGAGGATATTAATGTATGTTGATGTTCTACTTTGAGTGAATCTGCATTCAGTAAAAGCTGAGTGAATAGCATAGTTACTGTGCGTTACTCCTAGTTATTCCTTGGTGCCGGACTGCTCAGTAGGGAGCTAGCCTAGCAGTTGCTCAGCTGACTTACAGGAAAATCTGTATCATGATCCTATACTTGTGATACTTCTGGCAATGCTTGCCTCCGAATGGATTAATTAGTATAACTAGAAAGCAAATGAGTTGCAAGATGCTCAGTGATGATACAAGAGTAGCTAAAAGTATAGGAAGAGATTATTTCAGACTTATATTTAAGAAATTGATGGAACCACAAAGAACCACCCAGGAGAGTATTAAATTACATAGAAAAAATTACATAGAGACTTTAGTAGTGAGATACAACCAGCATAGCATCTACATCTTAAATTTTTAGCTAATAGTTGTTGACTAAATTAAAATGACCACATAATCTAAATATTTATTTTTTCCAACTAGTAAATAATGTAGTTATGGCAAGATATCTAGTGTAAGAAATAAGTAATCATTTTATATTAATAAAATGTGTCTAAAGTTACAAAATATAAAAATCAACCTATATATATCAATTGTGTTTGACAATTCTTAGATAGCTGATATTGCAATATCAGAAATATGCAAGAACTACTATTACAGTTTTTAAGCAAATTCAATGTAAGGTCAAAAGTTATACAGCATATATAACTCTTTGCAAGTACTCAGTAAATACAATTAAGCTCTTCATTTTTAAAGAATATAGTTTTGTGTGAAAACAAAGGATACCATCATATTAAATGATTATTTTTATTATGTGGTTTTCCTGCACAATTCTGTCTTGGTGGTTTGGGCTGTGCTTTTTCTTTCCCTGCAGCACTCTTTACTAAAGTGTCCTCATGTTTGGGAATAATGCTTCTTCAGCTCCAACTCTGTAGCATAGAATCCTGCAGTGCTTTAGATCTATCTGTTTGTTGATGAATGAGGTTCACAGAGGGTAAATACAGAAGACACACAGCTTATCAGAAAACAGTTGAATGTCTTACTATCATCTCAGCCATTCAGACAAAACACTGAACACAAGGTGAACCCCAAGGGTATGTGCTGTGTTTAAACAGAAAGTGCCACATCAAGGCAAACTATGTATAGAACTAGGAGTTGATAAATAATCAATGTTCTAACAGGAGCACTGTGTATAGATGCAGGGAAACATGCTATTATAATGTTTCTCATTTTTCCTATTTAAAATAAGCTTAATATATTATCATACCTTATGAACATGACTCTCATATTCATAATGACCCTTATCCTTCTTATGGATGAATATTTGTTTTTCCTTTAAAATTTATATATTGAATCCCTACCCCCCGATATGACGATATTAGGAGGTGGGGCCTCTGGGAGATAGCATTGATGAAGTCATGAAGGTAGAGCCTTAATGAATGAGACTACTGCCCTTTTAAGGGTCACAAAAGAGCTCGCTCCTCCTCTCTGTTCTCTGCCATGTGCTGATACAAGAAGTTGCTAATCTGAAATCCAGAAGAGTGCCCTCATCAGAACTGAACTAGTCTGACACACTGATCTCTGACTTCCAAACTTCATCCATGAGAGACATAAATTTTTATTGTTTAAGCCACCCAGTCTATGACATTCTGTTGTAGCATCCAGAACTGATTAAGACAGCCACTACCCCAACTGCTGGGAGGGAGTACTGAATACAGTGTTTTCTCCTAACTTGCTCTCACCTCTAGCCTAGGGCTGAGCTCCAGAACTCTTCGGTGAAGGAATAGCCATGGCCCAGTAAATGAGAGTGAAGTTGTGCCAGTGTTGTGTTGGAAGAACTTTCTGGAAATCTTCCCTCTGGAACTTGTTGTAAAATTGTTCCCTGGTATTCCTAGAGAAACCACTTATAGGGAGGTGCCCCTCTGAGGAATTTGTTGTGAACCAAAGCAAAAGAATGCCAAGGAAAGCTGCTTGTTGCTGCATGCTGCCGGCTGCCTTGAACTGCAGTCAGGAGCTGTAGAAGCTACAGGGTGAGAGAAGCACATCAGAATCTAGAAGAGGGGCTATTGACAAAGTTACTGTCAGTTCAGGTAGCAAAGACAAAATTGCAATGTTGAGATACAATGAATTGATCATTGTCACAGTTATTTATCTTATCAACAAATATGTTTCTTTTACCTTCTCACTTCTTCTAACTAGATTCATAACACCGATTCTCCAGCTAGCTTTCTTTCCCTTTTAAAACAGAATGTAAAAAGTATCAATTTATAAGCTTCTCATCATTTTTTATCACTGTCCAGTTTCCCCCATTATGATTCACTAAATAAAGTAAAACATTACAATTTTATCTTTATCTTTAACCTTAAAAGCAGCAACAGAAAAAAAAAAAAAAGAGAGTAACCTATGAAGGAGTTCCCATAAGACTATCAGCTAATTTCTGGAAAGAAACTTTGTAGTTTATAAGGGGCTGGCAAGAAGTATTCAAAGTGATGGAAAGCAAGGACCTATAACCTAGATTGCTCTATCCAGCAAAGCTATCATTTAGGATTGAAGAACAGATAAAGTGATTCCCAGATAAGGTCAAGTTAAAGGAGTTCATCATTACCAAACCCTTATTATATAAAATGTTAAAGGAACTAATCTAAGAAAATGAAGATCAAAACTATGAACAGTAAAATGACAAAAAACTCACAACAATCAGCAAGTGAACCTAAAAAAAAAAAAAACAGAAACAAAGTAAATACAAAGAACAGTAAAACAGTCAGAGAAATGGGGATCACATGGAGGGTTATCAGTGGGGAGAGGGGAAAAGGGGGGAAAAGGGGGAAAAGGCACAGGGAATAAGAAGAATAAATGGTAGGTATCAAATAGGCAGGGGGAGGTTAAGAACAGTTTAGGAAACAGAGAAGCCAAAGAACATATATGTATGACCAACTGACATGAATTAAGGGGGGGGGGAGTATTAGAGGGAACAGGGGTACCAGGCAGAAGAGAAGAAAGGGGAGGAAAAAATGGGACAACTGTAATAGCATAATCAATAAAATATACTTAAAAAAGAAGGTAAGGCTTTACCTTTTTTTTACAATATTCTTTAATCTTGTGCAAAGTTTAATTACCATTGGCAGCCTCAAGGCAGATGAAGGTCTCAAGGCTCTCTAAATACTTTAATAATAACTAAAGTACATGTTTTATGGCATTATGTGGAGTTAAAATGTACAATACATCTATTAAAGATGGAAAAGTGTAAATAAATCCTATTTTAAAGTGTGTTCTTGGCTTGTCCTTGATAATAGGCTCTGGAGGATGTCTGTGAAGAGAAGGACCGCTGCACTAGGCGAGTGAGGTAGGCGGTGGGAGCGGTGGTGGTGCTTGGGAGAGTCTCACATCAGTATACACTCTGAATGTGGGCACAGTGGAATTTTCCGGCGGGCTGCAATTAGAGTGTGAAAGAAAGCAGGCTTCAAGGATGATTTCAAAGATGTTAGCTAGACAAATTAATTTGCCTAAAATTACTTGATAGAAATGATTTACAAAGATTATACACATATATTCAAAATATGTACTAAAAGTAACACATCCCTTGTCTTTTATTGCCTAATTATGACTTTCTTGAAACCGGATAATTGCTCTAGGCAGAAAGTAGATGCTTTTGGGTTTTCAATAGAGATATGAATGATGAATATTAAAACATCCATACTCCTCATGTACTACAGTTCATTCTTGTGAATAAATTAATTATACTTAGGGAAAGACATGAAAATAAAAAAGGTCTGTTTAATTTTTTTATCCTCACCTGAGGACATTCTTATTGGTTTTAGAGAGCAGGGTGGGTAAGAGAGGGGGTGAGAAGCATGCATGTGAGAGAGAAACATTGATCAGCTGCCTCTGACCCAACTGGAGACTCAATCTGTGACCCAGGCATGTGCCCTCACTGGAAATCAAACCCCTGACCTTTAGGTTTATGAGATGGTGCTCCATCCAACTGAGCCACACCAGCCAGAGCAAAGCTCTGTTTATATTCAGGTCTTTCATCCTTTACTAAGAAAAATACAAAGATAGGAAGGACTAAAATAACAGTAGCTAAGATATGAAAAGTAGACTCAGAGTAGCAAACAACACAGAGAATGTTCAAGGCATTTTTGGTATTTTCTACTTTTGAAATATTAACCAGTTTAAGTGGCTGTGTGATTTTATCTTAATGGAATCATATTTTTCCAGGGTGGTATTTTTTATTTTTAATTTTTTCAAATACAGTTTACATTCAATATTACTTTGTATTAGTTTCAGGTGTATAGCATAGTGGTTAGACAATCATATACCATACAATGTGTTTCCCCTGATATTTTCAGTACCCAACAGGCACTATACAAAGTCATTATAATATTATTGATTATATTTCCTAAGCTGTAATTTGTATCCCCATGACTATTTTGTATCTACCAATCTGTACTTTACCTTTTTCAGCCAATCCCTCAACCACCCTCCCCTCCGGCAACCCTCAGTCTCTTCTTTGCATCTATGGGTCTGCTGTCATTTTGTGTGTTTGTTTATAGTGTTCTTTACATTCCACAAATCAGTGAAACCATATGGTATTTAACTCCGACTGACTTATTTCACCTAGCACAATACTCTGATTCATCCACATGTCACCAATAGTGGTATTTTCTCTTTTTTATGACCAAGTAATATTCCAATGTGTGTATGTACCACCAATTTTTCACTCACTTATCTACTGATGAACACTTAGGTTGCTCCCAAATCTTGACTATTGTAAATAACACTGCAATTAAAATAGAAGTGTATATATTCTTTCAAGTTAGTGTTTCAGGTTTCTTCATACATATTCCCAGAAATGGAATTCCTGGGTTGATAATGCAATTTTTTGAGTTAACTCCATACACTGGTTGCACCAGTCTGTATTCCCACCAACAGTGCATAAAGGTTTCCCTTTCTCCACATCCTCACCAGCACTTGTTTGTTGATTTATTAATGATAGTCATTTTGACAGGTGTGAGGTCATAGTTCACTGTCATTTTAATTTGTATTTCTCTGATGATTAGTGACATTGAGCATCTTTTCATATCTCTGTTGGCCATCTGTATGTCCTCTTTGGAGCAAAAATCAAAGAAATTCAATCAGAAAAATAATAGAGAAACATCAGTAAAACAGAAAGATGTTTCTTTTAAAAATATTAAAATTGATAAAGCTGAGCTAGATTGACAAAATTTAAATGATAAGACACAATTCACCAATATCAGGAATAAAAGAAGGGACACTGTTGCAGATCTCACAGCCATTTAAAGATAATTAAATACTATAAAAAAATTTATGTTCACAAAATCAACAATTTAGGAAGTATGTGAATTCCTTGAAAACCATAAACTACCAGTGGTGGGTAAATTAATATCCTTCTCCAAATATACTTACCTCTTAATCCTTAAGTGTATAAATATGTCAACTTACTTGGTAAGAGGGAACTTGAAAATGTGATAAGTTTAAGGACTCGAGATGGGAAGGTAACCCTGGATTATCCTCGTGGGCACAATGAGTCACTGGATCCTCTTAAGAGGAAAACAGAGATGTGACATTTGAATCAGAGGTCCCAGTTAGAGAAAGAATGAGAGAGGAAGAGGGGAGAGAGAGAAGGAGGAGAGGGAAAGAGAGAGCAAGAGAGAGATTTGAAGACACTATATAGCAAGTTTTGAAAGGAAGAGGGTCTTGAGTCAAGAAATGCTGGCAGCCTCTAACTGCTGGAAAATTGAAGAAAAATTATTGTCCTTTCAGAGTTACCAGAAGAAATACAGCCCTTACAATTTCTTGTGTTTTTTAAGTCACTAAGTCTGTGATAATTTCTGTCAGTATCAACAGAAAGCTAATGCACTAATAGAACTAAATCAAGACAAAATAGATAATCTCAAGAGATAACTATTTAAAAAATCGAATAAGTAACTGGAGAGCTCTGAGAAAAGATATTTGTTGGTCAAATGATTTTCTAGCAAACATTTAAAGAGTATTACATATTCTTTTTCAGAAAAATAGATCAGCAACCTGTTTTACAGGGACTAAATCAAAGATAATACCAAAAAATGAAAAAAAATACAGATCAATATTTCTCACACATTTATATTCAAATCCTGAACCACATATTAGCAAATAAAAATCCAACAAACTATAAAAAAATACATACTTATCAGGAGAAATGTAAGGATGGTTCAACATTTGAGTCAATTAATGTAACCCAACAGATTGAAAGGATAAAAATAAATTATATGACAAGAATAAAAACTGACGCCCTGGCTGGCATAGCTCAGTGGATTGAGCACGGGCTGGGAACCAAAGTGTCCCAGGTTCGATTCCCAGCCAGGGTACATTCCTGGGTTGCAGGCCAGAACCCCCAGCAACCACACATTGATGTTTCTCTCTCTCTCTCTCTATCTCCCTCCCTTCCCTCTCTAAAAATAAAAATTAATAAAATCTTAAAAAAATAAAATAATTTAAAAAAATAATAAAAACTGACAAAATACAATACCATTCTTGGAAAACTAGAAAGATAGGGCAACTTCTTTAACCTTATGATGAGTACCTACAGTGGAAACCTACAGTTAAATGCATATCTAATAATACAAGATTCAATGTTTTCCTCATAAAATTAGAAAGTAGGTAAAGCTGTGTACCTCCACCACTCCCATGTAACAGAGCACTAGAAGATTTAGACACTACTTAATTTTTAATATTATTTGCCCATGTTTTAGAATAATCCTTAAATGCATTGGTTTTGACATATTAACCCTTCCCTAAAATAAGATATAACTGCTGATTTCCAAGATAGGTATGACACTTTTGATTACAGTAGAAATTTACAGAGAAATACTTCTGTCAGAAGTGGATTGCACATTTAATGTAGATGAATTCATAACAACAATGAAAGAAGCCATTGGAATATGTCAAAAATTGATGCTTACAATATTTTTTTGGAATCTCTCACCAAACAAAAGCTTGAAATGGATAATATAACCATTGACCTAGACGTTGTTGATTCTGGAAACTTAATTAAATAAAGCCAAATTCTTTCAAAATTTGTCAAATACAAATGTATTCATAACAGTACTTGAGGGGTCCTAACCAATTACTTCTGCATGAATTGTTTGCCAGTATAGATGACCTTCAACTGTTAGTTCTCAAGGCCAGTTTGGACTGTGAATTTAACACTTTTAAGACCTTATCTGTTCCCAGCGGGGCAGTAAAATACAAGAAAAAAAGTATTCAAAAAATTCAAGACAAAAGTAAAGCACAGGAGGTATGATTTTGTACACATAGTCAGACAAAAGCAAAACTAAGACAAACAATGTTAGATTAAGCAGGTAATGGCAAACATATAGCTACGAACATAAAGTTCTATACAAAGGCCCAGGTCTTATATTTGACTATGTGCACCACCCAACAAAAAGTCAAATTACTTTAATGAAAACCAAGTTTTAAAATCTGCCAGTTAGTGGCAATGTCTAGCAGAAGAAAATAAATTCAACACTAATAACTGAGTGCATCGAATCAGAGCTTACATTATGTTTGAGATCATTTCACCAGGAAGCAAATTATAAGGGAAAAAAGGATTTTAAGAGTAGGTGGTAGCTCAGATAACTTAACTAGTCTCTATTTATCTGAAGGTTGAAGAATACCCAGTAGGATATTCAGGGAACATTCAGAATTTTTAAAGCATAAGCTCATCTCTCAATATAAAAAAAACTCATGAAGTTTTATTTACAGCTTACTTAAATAAAGGAGAGCTGGTCGGATGTGAAATCCCTGAGCAAAGCAAACTGCTACTCTGTGTAAGGGTTAGGGAAAAAGGTTCTTTGTATTGGTCCCAAACAAGAGTAGTTCACATCAATCTAAATCTCATGATTTGTGTTGTCTAGAGAAGAATGATTGGTATTGGTTTACACCAAGTGGGTGTTGATATGCAATCTTTGAAGTGTGTTCACTGTAGTTTCTACCACTCTGGCTGATGTTCAGAGTGTGACACTGCACCGACAGGCAGTATGTTTACTGAAGCAAACTGTCATTGATTGATCACACCAGTTTGCACTCATCCTGGTGCGTACTTGATACTGACATAAAGTTGTCACTGCCTGATTAAATAGTTTGCAAAGCATTTCTGATATCACTGGTATAATAATTTGTCAGTCATTCCTGGGAATGTGGGGACTACTTTATTGCTATTTTATTTATATATATGTATGTGTATATATATAATTTTTAAAAGATTAAAAAATTTTTATTTACATTTAGAGAGAAGGGAAGGGAGGGAGAAAGAAATCAAAGAAACATCGGTGTTCAAGAGAAACATTAATTGGTTGCCTCTAGCATATCCCCAGCTGGGGACCTGGCCTGCAACCCAGGCATGTACTCTGACTGGGAATCAAACCAATCACCTTTCAGTTCTCAGGTTGGTGCTCAATCTACTGAGCCACACCAGCCAGGGCTATTATTATTATTTTTTTAATGTCAATGGATAATAACTCTGAGAACTTGCTCTTTTCTGGAAACTAAGTAACAGATAATTTTCTACTGCTCCAAACGATATCAGTTTCTGCTTGCTCAGTCTTCATATTTTGGCTATAAAATTTAAGCCCTACACAGTAGCTTTTCATCTATCTCATTCCTACAGACCATGGCCTGTTTAACTACTGGCACAAATCACCATGTCAAGTGAGACCACCAGATCTCTGCCTCCCTGGTACTTAGGAGTCAAGTATTATAGAAGCATCTTCTACAATAAATCCTGACCCAAAGAGGACAGTCACCACCAAGGTTTTTAATAATGTGGTAGCTGCCCCTTCTTAGCAAAGCCCTTAACACTGGACTAAAAGCGGTGTCATCTCCAGCTTCCCTGGGAACGATACGAGGTAGCTTAACATGTCCACCTCCCCTGGCTTTTTAATTCCAGTGGCAAATTCAGATTAACATTGACATAAGGTGACCAAATCCAGGTTATTAAATCCTAATTTCTGAGAGTGTCCCTTAAGCAAACAAACTTTCATATGCAGTTTTACATGTACTCTGACACCCCACCTATTCCATTGCTTGCAAAATTTAGCATGTTATACTAATTGTAGCTGATGCCTACTGTCAGGATCTTGTAGCCTTTTGGTTAATAATCTTTTCCTTCTCATAATATGAACAGTGCCTCTTCAATTAGGCCATGGTCTGAATGATTTCTACATTAGGAATTCATTGGAACTAAAATTAAGGACTAATATGTGAACATTTAAAATTTCTCCATCATTCTTTGAAAAATAGTTCTTGGGTAAAAATTGTCATTCTCTGTGCATATTTGAAAATAAATATAATTAAAATTATGCAAGACGTTGGTTGACAAACTGAAATAATATTACAGATGGAAATGCAGAAGACTTAACTACACAAACAGCGTCATTCTCATGGATTGAGAGACAGTATTTTATAGAGGAAGTTACCTCCAAATCGATGTATGCAAACTAATGCAACTATAAACTTCCTAGACAAGTCATATAAAGTTATTTTAAAAATCCTATCAGCCTTTTTGGAAAAAAATGACAATTTTATTTGGAAAATAAATTTTCCATGGAAAAGCAGAGGACATAGCGTAACCCAAATGATCTTAAAACAGAAGAATGTAGTTGGTATGTACCACATTATTATAAGGTTTAACGCAAAGCTGCAATAATCAAGCAATATTGTACTGGTGTGAAGATAGACATATAGATTAATCAAATAAAGAGTATGCTTACATTTATATGTTCAATAGACTTTCAACAAAGATGCAAAGTTAATTTAATGGGGTAACACCAAATAACCAGTAGTTAAATATTTAGAATTACTAGGTTATTTATTTAAGCATGCTGGTTACAAGATCAATATACAAAAAAAAATCAATTGCATTCCTATAAATTCAAATACATTTTTGCTATAAAAACATAAATTGTAGATTAGTCATACAATAGAATATTATATAGAAATGATAATCAGTGGTGATATTAAATTGCAATTTCAATAAATCTCACTAGCATATCATGGAATAAAAAGGGCCCAGAAATAAAGAATAAGTACTCTGCACTTCATTTAAATAAATTCACGAACAATCTACACTAAAATGTGGTGCAAGGTTCAGGACAGAATTTAATTTTAGTAATGAAGGAAGTGTGGTGTTAGGGGCCCCACTGAGTTGCTAGTAATATGTTATTTCCTGACCTAGATTTATTTACTTTGTAGTAATTTATTGCATCCTTATGATATGTGTAATTTTTTGCAGATACTTTATACATCAATCAAATATTTTTAAAATGGAACTACAGGTATATCTTAGTACTTGTTGGTTTCAGAACTCATCAAACCCTGTACTCGTGACATTTTGATGAGAAAAAAAAAATGTTGCAGCACTCGGTGCTTGTCTGTTACTTGTTTCACTTGCTAGAACTTGTATGAGTCATGACCCGCCCTATAAGAGAAAATGCTTCATCACTTGTCGCTTAGTCAGTACTCGTGGGGTTTCAGCACTCATCACAGTTTCAGAACAAAGTAACGATGAGTACTGAGGTACCACTGTATTTTCACCCATCAGATTATTAAAAATTTCAAATTTTGAAAGTCTCAATTTTTGGCAAAACTGTGGAAAATAAATATTCGTGTGCTGTTGGAGTTTCTCTAAATTAGTGTGGTTACATTTTAATGCTAATTTAGGTAATTTATTAAATTCAAAGCTTATTATTACCTATTATTTAATGATGAGATGTTTATTTTAGGGTTACATGTAATAGTAAGATAGTTGTTAAAATATGTTTTCACCATATTCTTCAACAATTAAAATAATAGAGTAGAATTTTTGTGAAATAGCACAGAAATAATTGAACGATAAATTGTTGTATGGAAACTGAACAGACCAGAATGATGCAACATTATAATGCCATGAAAATAATTTCACTATGCAAATTATTTGGGTCAATGTGCAAGACATTCTTATAGTACTTTATAATTTGCACAATAGAGTAATGTTCATGAAGCATATTTTGCATTATGCAATTACACAATTTTACATGAATTATTAAATTAATCCTTATAGCACCCCTGATGAGTATGCTGTTGCTATTAATTTCAATTTGCCAAGGAAGGAACAGAAAATTGCTAAAATTAAGAGAGAGAACCAAAACCATATAGTGATGGGATGAAGGTTTTTAGCTTATTAATTAAAATTGTTTTTTTTAAAGATCCACATATAATACACTGAACAAAAAAATTTAACATTTTGTCTGCAAGGGGCTTCCATAGCACATCAATTTTAATATACAGATTATGGATCTTGAAATACACTTAGATTTTACAGTGTGAAGTGAATCCCCACTAGACATAATTTCATAATGCCTGTAAGTGAGGGTACTCGTTATCTATCAGTTTTAGAAAATTACCACTAGGCTAACTTATATAAAATTTTTACTTCCACTTATCCTCTCCATCACCTGACCCCAGATTTTCTCCCCCATTCAAAGCGAGAGGTAGCAGGAGACCCTTCCCCTAAGGCGTTTGTGTGATTCTGTTCTCTCTGTTGCAAGGGGAGGGCTGCTTTGGAAGAAAAGGCTGAAGGTGATAAAATTTCATCAACACAGATTGTAGGGGAAAAAAATGTTATCTCTAATGTACTGGTTTTAAAAAAAATCCACAAATATATAACCTTGACAAAAGTAATTCCTAAACAGTGGAAGGGTGGGATTTAGAGTTTCGACTTCTCCCTGGTGGCCTTGTGTTGTTGCCACAGGCTGACAGAATGACTGGAAAGTGTTTCTAAAGCTTTTGAACAGATAATTACTTACTCTGATATCTCAATATTATTGTTTTACACCTAAATGGCAGATCTTATTCTTAAAAGCCATTTCCATTTAAAGCTACAAAGTACATGTCTGAACTTTTGACACAGACATTTTCAAAACTCAATAAAATAATTATTGTTATAAAACCCACAAGGACCTACTTATTTCTTCTTTAAAATTTTTACAAGCTTGCTTTCTTTCCTTGTGTAGAAAATCCATTCAAATTATCAAATATTTTTTTGAATTTTTATTAATATTTATTATACCAGTGCAATATGATATCTTTTTTGATAAATTAGTGCCAGTTGGGACAAGTGAAGAGTGACTGAAATAACTTGTTTCCAAAATGAACGCACTTAGTGTGTCTCTTGATTATTTGTTATGACTGTGGTTGTCACATTTCATGCATTGACAGTTAACATTACATTCAAAAGAAAACAATATCCAACCAAGGCATTAATTAAGGTTTTATGGTTATCTATGAGTTGTGGATGTAAAAATAAAAGAGAGTTAAAATTTATTATGATTCATTTCATGTTTTTCTTATTGCCTAAAATATTGAATGACCCTTGTGTATCTTTTTTGAAAATTAAAACCCACAAAAATAGTCTCAAATACATTATACCGAATTTCAATTTTTGCCAAAGTTCCATTTCCTATTTGTGTCTATAGGGAATAATCCAACTACAAAAGTTTCACCCTGTCTGCTTAGTCTTCCATTTTTCACACATTATTTATAGTAAATTTTAAAAATATCATGCCAATAACAATTATTTTCATAAAATTGGTCCTAACATAACCCTGAAGAAAACCACTTTGATATTTTAAAAATGTGACGACCTAGATCAAAACAGCCTAAATGAGTCGACTGGGATGGCACTGTGTGCGCATTTGACAGAGTACATCAAGCCTTCTACACCCAGGTACTAGGATTACTTTTTCTATGTAAGGTTTCCTCTAGATAAAATGTCTGATAAGATTACTTTATTTTACTTTTTTATATTTCTAATTAAAATTTTAATCTAGCCCACAAAAATCTATCCATACCTGGCAGGGCCTTTTACTGAGGATGAGTGAAATGTATTCTGGTGATTATTCATTTTATCTACAAACTCTATTATCAAAATATTCCTAGCAATATTTAATCAGCAATATTCACTGATCATTGTAGTGAGCTATATACCTTTATTTGACTTCATTTTTCCATGCTATTTTTTTTTTCAGCACACTGACAGTTTTCCTATGGAAATAAAAGGAGATTATTTAACATGGATTTCGACTAGAGTAAACCAGGGGTTGGGGGTGGGGGAAAGAATGAATAGGCAGAGAACAGGGAATTTTCAAGGCAGTTAAACTATTCCATATGATATTAAAACAGTGAATACATGTTATTACACATTTGTCCAAATCTATGGAACGTACAACACCAAGAGTGAACCATAATATAAACTATGAACTTTAAGTGATTATAATGAACCAATGTGGGTTCATCAATTGTAATAAATCTAGCACTCTGATCAGGGATGTTGATAATGGGGGGAACTATGTATGTGTGGTATGTGTGAATGAAGGGAGAATATGAGATGTTTCTTCAAACAGCAAACCATGGACTTATTAAAATGTAACTACTGGTAATAGCCTTTTACACTGCAGAATATCTGGATTAATACATTTTGTATTGCATAACTTTCCCTTAATATAGAATCAATTAAAACAAAAATCATACTAAAGTGGTGAGTAAAGAGGGGAAATATTTTAATTTTGTATTTTTTAAACATACTGGGTGTTTTTAAAGGTTTTATTTATTTATTTTTGGAGAGAGAGGAAGCAACGGAGGAACAGAGGGAGAGAAACACCGATGTGTGGTTGCCTCTCATGTGCCCCCAACTGGGGACCTGGCCCACCACCCAGGCATGTGCCCTGACTGGGAATTGTGCCAATGACCCTTTGGTTTGTAGGTCAACACTCAATCCGTTCAGCCACACCATCCAGAGCAAGGGAAACTATTGTTAAAGTAATAGAGTGCACATTGCTGGTTGTCTGCCCTGCATGTCTTCTCCCATCCTCATTTTCTACAAAAACTAATATTTTTCAACTTTATGATTCCTCAGTATGTAGCCCCTGTATTCAGTTAAAGGTGACTCCGTGTTCAGCCTCTGAGGTGGCTCTGATTGGTATACATTTAACTCCGTCCATCTTGTAATTCCAACCATCTTGGCAAGGATAGGTTTATAATAGTCATGAGATCCAAACCGATGGGTACAAAGCTGTGTACAAAATTTACTAAGAAATTTTTGGCAAACCTTTGTTATCCTAGATATGGTTCAGAAAATGAGTAATGTATGTGGAAATAAAGAGCAAAATTGCCTGTCATCTTACTATTCAATAAATTCTGGGGCAGTTTGAATAAGGTTACAACAGTATTTGAAGCTGATTATATTCAAATGCAAAACAAATGAAGAGAGACAAAACCAAAAAAACAAGTTATATATAGAAGTATTTTGCAATAGATCTTTTGTTCTGCTATGATTTGCTTCCAATCAGTGACATTACATGTAATTTATTCATTTTAAAATTGCATAAAAATATGAACTTTCATTATAGGATAATAAAATAAGTTGCATCTTTTGGGATATTTAAACACTAAGCATAAGGTATATCAATATGCTATTTGGCCTAATTAAAGGAAATAAAATTAGAAGCCCTGAGAGAAGTCAAGGAGACAGAATGGGAAATAAACATAAGCAGATGAAAATAGTGTCAGAGGTCAATTTATCCCTCTCCCTAAACATACTCAAAATATATATTTTCCACACTTCAAGTGCCTTGGGGCATCCTTACACAAACCTGTACACTAGGGAGTAAGAAGGAGAGAGTGTCGCATGCATTCTTAAGCGCAAAAAAGTTGGAACCATGTGCCTTTAGTCACAGGCTTATACAAAAGGAAGATACTCAGAAACTTTGAAATTTCCAAGTCTTTCTCTCTTTCACTCAATTCATTTAAAAAAATCCTGAGATTCTCAACAATTAACATTGTGCTTAACTACTGTAGATGTGTCAGTTAACTATTTCTGCTTCTGATTGTTTCATGCTTATTGAATAGTAGACACTTTACAAAACACTCTACAAAACACTACAGGTGTGACCTATAACTGTATTTTCACTTCAGATTTGTGAATTTAACAGGTAAGTATTTTTATACTTACAAATCTTTTTTAAAATATTTTTATTTTTCTGTTTTTACAACCAGACTTTCTTTTTTTTTAATTTTATTTATTTATTTTTAGAGAGGGAAGGGAGGGAGATAGAGAGAGATAGAAACATCAATGTGCGGTTGCTGAGGGTTATGGCCTGCAACCCAGGAATGTACCCTGGCTGGGAATCGAACCTGGGACACTTTGGTTCCCAGCCCGTGCTCAATCCACTGAGCTACAC
The DNA here is from genome assembly GCF_004126475.2 of Phyllostomus discolor. Lineage (NCBI taxonomy): Eukaryota > Metazoa > Chordata > Mammalia > Chiroptera > Phyllostomidae > Phyllostomus > Phyllostomus discolor. The sequence goes on from NC_040903.2 coordinate 38,549,721, forward strand.
CAGCCAGGGCCTTACAAGTCTTAATAAATCTGCACTTCTAAGGCAATAGGCACATTTTCAAGGCTTGAGTCAGGATGAGTTATTCACTTTTCTGATGTTGCTGCATGTGAATTTAGAAGATAAATTTTCAAAAACTTCACCATTGTATTTGCTTTTTATTATATATTTCCTATTTCCTCTAGTGAGAATTGAGATAGTGAACTAAAATAGTTTAGACCACTATATATAGAGATTATTAATGTATAATATAATATATTAAAAAAGAAAGCCGAGTGATACAATAATTGTTATCTGTTGATTATGCATGATAAATTGCATTATTGTCAAAATATTCCCTACTGCCCTGCTATTTGCTAGTTTCTTCCACCAATGAAATGTGCAGAAACCTTCATGAACACACTAGAGGAGCCACTGTGTGCTTTTCATATTTGCCTTGTAGCTCTGCTCTGAGACCTAAATGTCCCAGAGAAGGACTGCTCCTACAGCCGTGGTTTGCAAATGAGAAACTATGATGGACATGAGCATGGTTGTAAGCTACTAAGACTGTGGGTCCTTTGTTTTCACAGTATAAATCAACTTAAGCTGACTGAGTGCATAATTCTGCACAGCAGCATGACACCCATTTTATGTAAACCACATATTTTAATTTTTACATCAGCCTTTGATACATTATTATCTGTACTTTAATGGTGAGAAAAATACATCTCAGATAAACTAAGACTACTAAGTAATTCAATGACTAAGTTGAGTATAGAATCTAGACATTTAACTACTACTCTGTGCTTCATCATTTGTTTTATAGAAATATCACATAATTCATTGAAAGCTTAAATTTATGAAAAAACTACTATAACTAAAGCTTAATTGCCATATATTTCAAGTCTTATTTTCTTTTGTCTACATGAAAATGTTAATAACAAGCAATAAAATGTTCTTCCTCATATAAAATTTTATTTCATCTGAGAGCGATCTCAGTGGTAACCATTTTTATATCACAGAGAAATAAATGCTGGAAAGTTTGCTTAATTTTTATTTTACTCAGTTATGTTGAATCATTTCTATATTTTAAAAATCAAGTTAAGTACAGTATTAAATAAGAATTTCCCTCAACAAAAACAACAAAATTACCCAAATCCTCAATCTGAAAGAAACTGATTATTATTAGTAGTATTTGTGTTCTCAGAGATAACATATGCACACAAAAGCAACATTCTGAATCCTGTTATTATTTTTATTAAGTCTTATAGATCATACCATAGGAAATTATGACATATAAATCACATTTAAATCTATAGGTACATAGATTAAGGGATTTTTCATTCTTTTAAAGTAGAGTCATGATTTCTTATATAGAAGTTTGCATATATGCAAGTATATCTGCAGAAAATCACTACTAGAAACATGGAATTGAGATAATTTATAACTTTTACATACATAACCCAATTACTCTCATAAGAAGTTTGACCAGGTTGCAAAAGAGTTTTCTCACACATTTATCAATGTCAATCCAATAGGAGAAAAAATAATGTATGATTTCAGTGTGATTTGATTTAGATTTTTCATTTCATATCTGAGGCTGAGAATATTGTAATTTGTTTAAGATTGACTAATATTTACTTTTATATAAGCTATCTGTTAATATTATTTGTTCATTTTTTAAAGACTTTATCAAAAGTCTAAGAAATGATCATCATGGCCACAGTCATCTAGATTTTTTCCTATGTTATTTTCCAGGAGTTTTAGTTTTGTATTTAACATTAGGTTATTTTTTTTCCTTCTCTTTTTCTTTATTTTACATAAACTGAGGCCCATTTAACATCATGACTTTGCAAGTAAGAGATTAGATCTGGTACTTAGGCTTGGTATTTTCAGGCAAGGTCAAAAGAGATTCATGCCCTTTAGAGGCTGGTGATACAAGTACCTAACCATCAACCTTCTTCATGCTATCTCCCACACTGTGCTGTTTCTCACCTCTGAGCCTGCTTATATTTCTCTGAACTGATCTACAGTGAATTTTATTTTTAAAATATTTTATGCTAGTGTTAATGTTATGTTTTGCTTTCTTGATTAGTCTGTCTTTGAATAGGATGAACACTTTTAATAGAAAAGCATAATTCAGCTAACTGTACCTATTGGACGTAAGTTATTCACACCAAAAAGCCCTGAAGGGGTAGTGTTGTTTTACCTGGACCTAGAGCTCCGAGATTAGGAGAGAAAAACCTCCTCATTTTTATTGCATTTTATTTTCCATTACCATCCCTCCCCCTACATGATCTTCCACCTCTATTCCCCACCCCACAATCATCACATTGTTGTCTGTGTCCATGAGTTCTTTTCTTTTTAGCCTGATCGCTTCACCCTCACCTTGAGCTGTCAACCTGCACTCTATGAGTCTGTCACTATTTTACTAGGCAGTAAAGAAGACTTGGAGAATATTATGCTAAGTGAAATAAAAGAAAGAGAAAGACAAATACCATGTGATTTCACTTATATGTGGAATCATATAAACAGTGCATGTGAACTAACAAGCAAAATAACACCGAGTCTTGATCCATTTCTTCCCTTTTTCTCTCTCTCTTTTTTTATTGCTGTTCACTTACAGTTGTCCCACCTTTTTCCCTGTTGCTCTCCCCCGCCTCATCCTCTGTAACTCCCACTGTCAATCCTCCCAATTGTCCATGCACATGAGTCCTCTATTCATGTTCTTTGACTTGTCCCTTCCTCCTCTTTCCCCTCCCCCTTCCCTCTGGTTACTGACAGTTTGTTCTTTATTTCCATGTCTCTGGTTCTATGTTGCTCACTTGTTTGGTTTGTTTATTAGGTTCTGCATATAGGCGAGACCATATGGTATCTGATTGATTTGAAGTTGATTTTTATGAAGTACATATGATCTGTGTCTAGATTCATGTTTACATGTGGATGTCTGGTTGGCCCAGCACCATTTATTGAAAAGAACATCTTGCCCTGGCTGGTGTGGTTCAGTTGGTGGGAGCATCCTCCTGTAACTGAAAGGTGTGGCTTCAATTACCCATCAGGGCACATACTTAATTTGCAGGTTGGATTCATCTCAGGGTGGGTATGATCCCCGGTCAGAGTGCATGCAGTCCCTGATCCCAGAGCATATGAGAAACAACCAATTGATGCTTCTCTCTTTCCCTTCCACTCTTTCTAAAAAACAATAAATAATTTCCTTAGGTAAGATCAAAAATTTAAAACAAAAAGAAAAGAAATTCCTTCTCCACTCCATTGTGATTACCTTTGTTTTTTTGTCAATGACTGGTTGACTACATTGGTGTAAGTACATTTCTAGACTTGCTATTATGTTTCATTAATCTATTTGTCAAGTAGTGTCAGCTCTCCAACTTTGGTTTTCTTGAATTCTTAGTAGGTTACTGCGGGTCTTTTGCCTCTCCACATAAACTTTAAAATCAGTTTGTCAATATCCACAAAATAACTTGCTGGAATTTTCATTGAGATTATATTTAATCTATAGATCATCTTTGAAAGACCTGAATCATGACAATATTGAGTCTTAATATCCATGAACATGGAATATTTCTTCATTTATTTAGTTATTTGATTTTATTCTTCACAGTTTTATAGTTTTCCTCTTGTACATTTTATACATATTTTGTCATATTTATAACTTAGTATTTTTATGCCCATATAAATGGTACTGTGATTTTAATTTCAAATTTCATTTGTTCACTTCTATATCATGACTAATTTTTATGTAGATATATATTGACATATTTTTCTTACGACATTACTATCAATTTATATGCCTGTCAATAATTTGTGAGATGACTTTATTCTATGTACATTTAACAATAATTATTAAAATATATAATCTGTTGTATTGTTATTAGTGAGTCAAATACTATCATATGCTTATTTTCCAAATTTAACAGTTTGTGAATTTTATATTCATATTGTTAACCCATTTTTAGAAATTACCCAAATTATAAATTGGAAAGCTCTTTATTTATTAAGCTTGATGTAATATTGTTACAATTACTGATTAAACCCTGAGGTTAATATGATATAAAAGACAATGATTTTCTGTTTCATGGCCATCACAGAAGAACCAGAAGTTAAAATGAAGTTCAGTGCTTTTGTGACTTCTGACCACAGCAAGAACCATAAAAGGCATTTTAATGTACCTTCCTGCATTTGCAGGAAGATGATGTCTTCTCCTATTTCTAACAAACTAAGACAGAAATACAGTGTTCTGTCCATGCCCATCCAAAAGGATGATGAAATTTGGGTTGTGCAAGTCCACTACAGAGAGCAGCAAAGTGGCCCAGGTTCACGTGAAGGACTATGTCAGCTACACTGAAGGAGCGCAGCAGGAGAAAGCTAATGTCAAAACTGTTCATGTGGGTGTTCGCCCCAGCAAGGTGGTGATCACTAGACTAAAGCTGGATGAGCACCACAAAAACGTCCTTGAAAGTAAAGTCTCATAAGTGGGAAAAAATAGGGCAAATGCAAGAAAAAAACAACTGAAAAGGTGCTGGAATAACGTGATCTTATATAGAACTTTCATTGGAAACTTAAATAAAAAAATACATAGCTAGAATAAAGGAATGTTAAAATTTGAAATTCCCGGAAATCTTTCTCATGTTATTTTCAATTTTAATAACTTAATAACTTTTTTCAAATTATTAGAAAGTAATAATTTCTTAGAGGGATATTTGTCTGAAGTTACAGGTGGAGACTGGTAGTATTCAATACATACCACAGTTTCCAAATATTATTTATATCCTGAATGCAGTTGTTTAAATTCAATATTGATAACATCAAATCTCAAAATAGGGGCTCACTTATTTACATGCAAGAGTTAAAATGTAAATACATGCCACCATTTTTTTCTTTTCTGTTTGATGGGAGGTCACTCATGCACAGTGGTTCACAAAGGTGGGATGGAATTCAGTTGGTGCCATGGTTGAACATCTGGAGAAGATATTAAGAGCAGAAGTCAGTGCTTTATGAGACTTGCTTGGTGAGTCAAAGGCTCCCGCTCACAATAGTGCTGCTAGCTTGTTTTGAGCTAGGCTCTGTGCTTTGTATCACTGATTCCTTACATCAGGGAACTTTGCTTGATTACTTAATCAATGTAATTGATTACTTCATTGCTTGGATCCTGGTTGAAGGTAAGAACAGTCTAAGGAAAGGCATTTGTCATATTCTTTGACTTTTATTCATGGAATGTCTTGGTTTTGTTTTGTATTTTTTATTTTCTATAAAAATATGGCAGTTGAATACTTCCACAATCTCCTGCTCCTTTGTTGTCTTTTTTTTTTTAGAATGGAAACATTGAACACCATTTTCTCATCAAGACATTTGTTATCAATCATTGGTTAATAACTTAAATAGCAGATATATGCTTATTGAGGAGTCCAGCTCCTGGCTGAAAACATTTGTGTGTTGTTTCATGTCTGACCATAGGCAGTTATAAAGGCTTTACCTGACGGGCCTCATGGGGCCTCACTCCCAGGTCTCTTTACCTGAGGACTTGACCAAGTTCCTCTTTCAGAGCCTCTGCTGATAGTTCCTTGTGGGGGAGAAGGGGACAAACTTGAATGCAAATTTTCTTCACTCAGACTCAGTACTCATACTTTTCCATTCCTAGCCCTTCCCCCTTGCCCTCCCTATGCCCCCAGAGCTCATAAAACTGCCAGAGCCTTCTGTTTGGGGCTCCCCTCAACAATGAGATGACCCCCATGTCTGTGCTGATCCAGTAGACCCTGAGCCAGGCTGTACCATTTCATGAGGGAAATAAAACAGGAGGAGTCAGTGCCTTCTCTGGTTTTAGACTCTAGCTTATACCATTTCAGTGAGTGAAGGTTTAACTCTTTCCTTTTTTGCTTGTTGCTTTAATCAGCAGCTCCAATACTTAACTGTTCTATCCTTCCCACTCAGCTGAGCTCTTGACATATTACACACTTAGGTTCATGACAGATTAATTTTACTTACCAAAATGATACTGTTACAAGTCACAGGTTATGTAGGTATGCATATAAGAAAAAGTGAAACATTTTATGATCCTTTTACTTTATGGCAGAATAGCTTCATATGCTATTATGATACATAACATCATCAAAATATATCTAGCCCATTGTTTTAAGTTATTTTACCATCATGCTATGTAAATAATTAATAACCTGAACCTTTAGTTAATAAAAGTGGCTAAGTATTTTGGACTGAGTTTTCATGATTTTTGAATTTTTAATTTAGCCTGGCAATACTTGCTTTTTTTTTTAAATGACTATTTTTGTGTACAGTTTTCAGTATAATAATATACAATATAATTTATGCAATTTGAAAATTTTTACCCTGGCTGTTGTGCCTTAGTGGATTGAGCTCTGGCTTCCAAACCGCAGGGTCACTGGTTCATTTCCCAGTTAGGGCACATTCCAAGGATATGGACCAGGTCTCTAGTAGGGGCAGCATTAGAGGCAACTGTACATTGATGGTTCTCTCCCAATCTTTCTCCATCCCTTCCCCTCTGGCTAAAAATGAAATAGATAAAATTAAAAAAATAATAATAAAATAAATAAAATTTGTGGTTAAGTTGAAACTTGTTTACTAGAAACCTTCTGTTTTTTTTCTTTTTTCATTCTTTTTTAATATTTAATCTCTATTGTACTTTCTTTCCATTACCATTTAGTCTCCTTAGACCCCCTCACCCTTAGCAATCACCACCCTGTTGTCCATGTCCATAAGTCATTTTCCTTTTATCTCAATCCCTCCATCCCCTCACTGCCCACCCCCCAACTAATTCTTTCTGTATTTGATTTTTTAAAAGCCTCTTTATTGGGTTGTCAAAAAGTTTGTTTGTTTCTGTTAGATGGCTCTAGCATGCTTAATAGTCATTAACTTCACTCAGAACAATTTTGTTAGATTGTATTGTGACAGCTGTCATTTCAGTGTGCACTTAAAATATTACTGAAATTGGTGAATTTTTATAGCCATTTTAATATGGAACATGAAAAAATATGCACCATTTTGAGCATATTACACTTTATTATTTCAAGAAAGGTAAAAACCCAGCTGAAATGAAAAAAAAAGAAAAAGAAAGAAGAAGATTTGTGCAGTGTACAGAATAGGTGCTGTGACTGATAGAACATGTCAAAGTGCTTTGCAAAGTTTCCCCCTAGAGATTTCTCTCTAGACGATGCTTTACGGTCACACAGACCAGTTGATGTTGATAGTGACCAAATCAAGACATTAATTGAGAACAATCAATGGCATATCATGCAGGAGATAGCCAACATATTAGAGATATCCAAAGCATTAAGGTTATTGGTGAAATTTTTTTAAAAAGTCTTTTATTTTATGGAAAATACTAAACGGACTTTTTGGCCAATGTAATATATAGGCTTGTACTGTTATTTTTATCTATTTCATTCTTTTTCTACCTGTTCATAAATTTGTTCTCAAAAGTCAGTTACCTTTGTGCCCTGGCCATTGTGGACTGGTTGGTCGGACCATCATCTCATGGACTGAAAAGTTGTGGGTTACATTCCTGGTCAAGGCACATGCTTGACTTACAAGTTTGATTCCCGAGGTGTTTGGTCCCCGGTCAGGGCACGTACCTTGGTTGTGACGGGTGTGAGAAGGCAGCCAGTTGTTGCTTTTCTCTCACATTAATCTCTCTCTCTCTCTCCACCCCTTCCCCTCTCTCTAAAAAGCAATGCAAAAATGTCCTTCGGTAAAGGTAAGAAAAAGTCAATTGCCTTTGTAATTAGGATTAATTAAAAAGACTATTTTTCCCAGAATTCTCAGCCACTCTCTACATTTCCTTAAGAATATGTGGTGATTGACTCTTATTCAAGTTTTCTAAAAACTTTTTATATAGGCTTTACTATCATTAACCTCAAATTCAATTTTGTGTTAAATACAAAAGGTATATTTTCTTAACTCATTAGGAGATGCTATAATTAATGAGCATAATACATGAATCAATGCATTTTTATCAACTATTTATAAAGATTTTCTATTTAGTTGTGTAACTCCTGCTACCTTAAGACAACTTGTTTCACGGTATATTGACAATTAATATATTGTGAATCATATTAAAATTATGTATCATGTATAATTTTTATTAATAAAACACAAAGATTATATGGACAGGTGCTATAATAAAATGTCAACAACTTTAATGGCAGAAAAGATTGAAAGTCAATTCTGAGTGCAATGTACTTTTAGAGTATCCTTAGACGTTGAACATTTTTCTTATTCTGTTTTCTCATTTATTAATATAGGGGTCATACATTTGTTATAAAAAGTAAATAATACAGGTATGGAAACAACTGAGCTTTTTGTGCTATCACAAATATTAAATAAATGAAAGCTGATATCATTTGTATTAATATTGACATCTTTGTCTCTTTAAATTTTATTTTTGAAAATCTCATTGAGTTAAATACAACAGAGAGGTCAATTTTAAGCATGTGTGAAAATCTAAAACACCAAACCTATAGCAAAATTAGTAAAAGAAACTAAAGTTGATTTGCTTGTATCTCTAACTATAATGTGAACTTGCATTTATTGACACTGCTTTGCTTTCTTATGTTCACTACATAGTGTACCTAATAGATTAATCAGATATTGATTCATGTTTGTAACATACTAATATGTGTGTTTTTTACTCCAAAATATATATGCATTTCAATATATTCTCTCTTTGTCACATAAGATCAAGTTGCCAGTGACAAACTGTAGAGCAATAATTAAGCATGATTTTGTTTTATAATTCTAATGTATTTTTTACAGGTGCTATATTACTGCAATGAATTATAGCTTTGGACTTTCAGAGAAAAAAGAATATGTAAACTTCAGGTGTGGGCTTGCACTAGTGTTGGGAAAAATATTGACTCCCCTTAATGTAGTAATTTAAAGTCTTACTGAATCATGATTACTACTTTCTTAATTTCTATATTTATCACCAGTACTTCACTATGCCCTCCTTGCTAAAAAAGCTACATCTTACTAATTTTGGAATAATCTAATATATTCAAAGAAGTTAAAAAATTTTCAGAAACTGAACCTATTCAGTGAGAAGAAAATTTATACAAAATCATACCATTGGCATGGAACACTCAGGTAATCTAGTTTATGTCATTATTTTATAATGGGAATAATTTATGACTAGAAATATTAATTAGCCTACTTACAACAAGTTACAGAGAAAGTTACTAGCAGAGCTTTTCAAGTCTCTAGTGTATTTTTCTCTTTATAATAATTATGGATAATTTATTATTTTGACACATAACATATGGTATTTGCAGGAAAAACTGGATTGGTAAAGGCATTTAATCTTTCAATACTGTGTCATTTTTTTGCTTATATTTCTAAAAAGGTATCAATAAAAGGGATGATATAATTTGATTTCATAAACTTAATACATTTAAAAACAGTATGATTAAAAACAAAGATACAAAAGCTAAAATAGTTGAACCAAAAGAGAAAAAAAGGAAGCAAAATGTTTCTGATAGGAAAATGTAAATATCTAGAAGGTTTTCTAAAGAAATTGACTCCAGTTTATGGGCCATGGAAGGGATCTCTCAAAAGTTGAGCTACTGAGAGTACTTCCAGTGATGGATATAACATGTAGAACAGTAGTTTACTGCAAGCAGTATATTTATGCTTTCCCAATTAGCTCTTTTTGGTCTTAGAACACATTACATTTGCTGTTTGATCACATATTTTATAGCATACATGATTTTTCCCTGACTAGTGTGGCTCCTTTGTTTGGGCATCATCCCACAAAGCAAAAGATCACCAGTTCAATTCTCATCAGGGCGCATGACTGGAGTGAAGGTTCAGTCCTTGGTGGGTGTGCATATGAGGAACAATGAAATGATGTTTCTCTCCCTCTCTTTCCCCCTCCCTTCTCCTCTCTGTAAAAATAAAAATAAATACAATCTTATAGCGTATACAATTTTGACACAAAATTTTCCACAGTTTGATGAGATTATAATGTATATAATTCTACAGTTTTCTAAGGTGGACTAAATACATTTTCAAATCTCCTTTTCCTATGTTTCTTTTATTTGTTCATTATTTTCCATCATTCATGGTGTTTCTCCTGTTTACTTGGCTTTGTATCGTGAGAGGGCTTTAAATACCAGGCCATTCTCCTACCCCAGAGCATTTGTATTTGCAATTCCCTTTTTTAAGAATGCTATGTCCCTCACCCCTGACTTCCTTCATAGTATTTCCTTCACTGACACTTCCTCAGTGAGGCCTTCTCTGATCACCGTGTCTAAGCTGCAATATTTTCTTTCCTGCAAACTTCCTCCACTGCCCTGACTTACGCTCTTTTACAGTATTTCTAAAATCTACCATGCTACCTACTTACAGATTTTGCTAATGTCTTTATAATAATAAGCACTGAGTTATTTACATATAATAAAGTACTTAATTATAAGTACTTTATAATATGTAAGCACTGCATGAAGAGCAGTGGTTTTTCTGTGTTTTGTTCACTGCTGCATTCTTTTTTCTAAAACAAGCTTTAGAAAAATCTGATCATATGCTAATTGATTTAATATATAATAATGGATTTCAAGATAAATCTAAGTAATTCTTCTTCTTCTAAGTGACTTTAGGCCCATCACTTCCCACCAGACTTCTTTTAACTTTTGTTTTTTTATGAGATACATTTGAATTGCTGTTTAAATTTTAAGAATGTAGTTTATACAAAACAACCAGCTCATGTGGATACAAATCTACAGAACTCCAAGGATCAAAAAAACTTTTTAAAAAGTTCTATCAAAAAATTATCCAGCACACAATATTGCATTTAACTCTTGAGGTAACTGTCATTTCCAGTGAAACAGAATCAGCAGACCCTGACAAATTATACACAATATAAAAATAAATAGTGTCTGCCTTTCCAGTACTGGCTTTCTTTCTTTCCTTTTTAATTGTATTTTTCCATTACTGCTTAGTCCCCTCACACTCCCCCCACCAAGCAACCACCACACTGTTGTCCATGTCCATAAGCCCTTTTTTCTTTTTGCTGTCTCTCCACCCCTCACCTCCACTGCCCTGCTCCCAGCCTTAGCTGTCATCCTACTGTGTATCTATGAGTCTGCCTCTATTTTGCTTGTTAGTTCAGTTTGTTCATTAGATGCCACACATGAGTGAAATCATATGATAGTTGTCTTTCTCTGACTGGCTTACTTCACTTAGAATAATGTTGTCCAGGTCCATTCATACTGTCACAAAGGGTAAAATTTTCTTATTTTTTATGGCTGAATAGTATTCCATTGTGCAATTTCTTATACTCACTCCTTTCTTAACACTATAGTACCTTGGTCTTTGTGTTAAAATTCTTACCATTCAGTCATATTTTAGCACCAAATTAAAATTATTTATACAAGAAGGTTTGAAAGTAACCATCATTTATTCCTAAACCACAGAATGCAGAAAGTCACTAGGCTGATACAGTCTCTTAACAAAACTACCAATACGCTGCTTAAGTTAAAGAAATTGTAAAACTATCATCCAACGTATTTTTGAACCAAGAACAGATTAAACTAGCAATGCATAATGCATGTCAAAGGAGATCTAAGACTGTCATAGAAATAAATTAGTAAAGGTAACACTTGAAACTGTGATTTTGAACAAATCAACTCAGAACTTGTAAAAACATGTATTTGAGCAAGTTTTAAATTGTTATAATCTTATAAATAATTAAACTAATGCTTAAAATCAATTTAAAATTATCTTAAAGCAATCTGAATTATTACAGTTCTAATAATGTCATGAGAAAAGAAAGACAAAAAAGAAATTTATGAATTAGTTTATTTGTCTATGAGGGTTTAGAGAAAGGAAATTTGAGAAAGATGGGTCCCTTTATTTATTCCCTATTGCCACTGCACCTTCCAATATACCCACCATACAGAGAATAAGTTTCAAGTGTAAACTACAATCATAGCCAGTGTGACAAAGTGAAGGTATGCAACCTATCACTGAGACAGTCTTCATACAATGTTTCTTTATTGTTTTATTTTACTGAATCCAGAAACATTTTGACATTGCTCTCACCATCTTGTTTTCCCATAAGGTAAAACATTTCTTACTTTCAATACTCCCTCTTACGAATATTTGCATAACTTCAATTAAACATATGAATCTGAATTGTCTTGGTTATGATACCCTTTTCCACAATAGCAATGGGAAAATTTTGTGTCTATGAACTATGACAGCCAGTGAATAAGTAATTCCTAAGTTAATTTTCATCATCTGTTCTAAAAAGATGGTAATTTCCATCATGTCAAATTTTTAGATGGCAGTTATTATTAAACTAAAATAATTATACAAAGTAGCATAATAACTGCACAAGTAATTAGAGAGTAAACTAAGCCTTCCATGTGTCCAACATTATTGTGAAAAAAACTGAATGAAACAGAATGAATGTGGATTTAATGGCTATATATTATCATTATTTGAGAACACAGCTTTAAGCAAGTTGTTCAGCAAGTAGCTATGAAAATCAAGATTACAAACATAACTCTATCACAGGGAGTTTAAATTGTCAATAGTTTGGACATCATATTTTACTTTACACTGCACATATTATAATGTTCCTGGCCTGTAAACTTATACAATGTAAGAAACAGTTAGCTGATGGAGATGGCTTCTGATGGGAGAGGCTGTTAGGGTGGAGTCTGAGGAAGAGGCTAAACAGTCACCAGTTCTCAGAATTCACTTTGATATCAACTTTATTTACTTCACCACATGAGACATATCAAACTAAAGACTCTTGATAATGCGCAACATTTCTCTTTAAGTTTATTTTAGAAGAAAAGAAGAAGAACCACTTTTGCTGTTCTTTGGTAAGCTGACTCTTATTAGTACTTGAAACTTAGTGTTTCTATTTCATAATTTGGTTACTGTGGTAAATTCAACTGTAAGTCATTGTCATTGTCATAGGTTAAAATGGTGATGTAAGCAACTTTATGTGCTTCAGTCTAATGTTTGATGTTTGTCTTAATTATAAATGCCTGTGTGAATATATTGTTCACATGCAGTATAAATTTGAAAGCTATTTATAAATAACAAATAGAACTTAAGGGGATAAAATTACACTAATTTCCATTAAAATAATAAATTAAATTTTATTTTCAAAGACCTTTTCCTTTCTGGATGATTAATACATTATAGGGATATTTGGCATTAAAGAAAATTCCAGGGGCTCTTAATAGTAGTATGAACACTAAGTCTTGACTTTAGATTACATAGTTTTAAAAATAATTGATAATCAAGTTTTTGGAATGTTTTTATTTAATATGTTTTTGATGTTAATTTATTTTACTCTATAGATGAAATTCAAGTACACTTAATAGAATTCTTTAACTGCTGTTCAGCATTGAGAATCTAAAACATATTTCTTAATATGATTAAGATTTATGGAATATGATGATAATTTCATATATTCACATTAGTTTCATATTTTGTAAATTGTAAATATAAAATTTTAACATGCAGGGTAAAAGATAACTTTTTTTCTAAAAAAATAGATATAGAAGATAGAATTACACAAATATACACACACATATTCTCTTGTAATGTTATTAAATATTGGGATAGTGAAAATTGACATTTTCATCACTTATATTAGATGGTCATTAAAAAAAGTTTAAAATTATTTTTTAAGCTGAAAAGGTTATTTTAAAGTGAACAAATGAACAAAAAGTGCATTTTACCTTTCTGGTGTAAAGTAGACTAAATAATTATTCAAAGTACAGTCATCACTGTCTTTAATTAAATTGACTCAATTGGTTGTATAATAATTTAAATGCATATTCAAAGTTTTCATGACTTGAAAATGAATTTCTTTAAATACTATAGCCATTTTCCAATTCTTTGCCACTAATTTTATTCCCACAAATTAAAAACAATAAAATTAAAACCATTGTGTTTGACTTTATAATAAAGAAAAATATTAATAAAGTGCTATTTTGAAAATAAACAATGGCTAGCCATGAAATTTTATGGATACACAAAAATGATGAATAAAGCTGATAAAAAGAACTCAAACATTTTGCAATATAATAAATCTTATTATGGGTTCCAATATTTATCTTTGTATGCTAATTTGATGTGGGTGAAATCTCTAAGAATTTAACTTATTCTACAATAATTTGAATTAATAGTTGTATCTATATTTTTTAGTAACTTGAACTTCACCTTATTTGTTTTTCACTTTCTTTGTTTACAATTTTCTATACTAATTCATTCTAACAATAAAAATAAATGTATAATGAAATTACTGTATTTTACCATTATAGTATTTTAGTTAACTATTGTTTCATACACAAATGCATCAATTCTGACCCAATAGCAGCAGGGGGACACTTTATGTCATTAAAAAATTATAGTGTTTGTTTGTCTGCTAACAAAATAAAGAGTAAAAGCGACATATCTGAAAACTGGCCTTTTCACTAATTATCTCATTTGGATAATCAACGGATTGAATTGTTACATTCACACTTGGATCTGCGTTATCTCTGAGAGCTAGAATTAGGCAATAGTACTTTTTTTGGTTTGTTTGTTTGTTTGTTTTTTAAATATTTATTTATTTATTTATTTTTATGGAGGGAGGGAGGGAGAGAGAGAGAGAGAGAGAGAGAGAGAGAGAGAGAGAGAGACATCAATGTGCGGTTGCTGGGGGTTATGGCCTGCAACCCAGGAATGTACCCTGGCTGGGAATCGAACCTGGGACACTTTGGTTCCCAGCCTGTGCTCAATCCACTGAGCTATGCCAGCCAGGGCTGGCAATAGTACTTTAAAAGTAGACAGTGTGGGGGAGGCAAAGTCAGAAAGTAAGTTCCAACCCTCTGCACAGACAAATGAGGTTAATTAGGTGTGAACAATCTAAATATTGTTTGATATCATATCTGAGGTCAAGATGAGCATGACTCCCATTACTCAGCATAAAATTAAAAGAGCTATTAAATAAAGTTTATATTTAGAAATTGACTTGGGGCTGTTGTGTGACTCAAGAATTCACTGGAGGTAACAGAAGGATAACAGCAGTACCATGAAAATACACCATTTCAAAACATTGTGTCCCAGACATTTGATATGTTTTGTTATTGTTGTCCTGAAATGTGTTTTTTTCCATGAAACTTTTTATGTATAGTCAGCTCTATCAACCTTTTGTTGATAGTTTCTTAAAGTATGAATCATAATTCTATAGACTTTCCACTCTGTTTTTTTTTTTACTTCTAGAACATTTTTTTCTTTTGAAAAGTTAAGTTTAAATATTAAAGCAATCATTTGTCTGAAGTTAATTATGTGAAAAACAGAGAATGTGACAAAATTCACCATTAATTATATTTAAATTGATTAGTCTTACTAATTATTTAGGAATACTCGCCAAAACAAAGTAAAGAATAATTGACTGTAATTGTTCATTGTCTGTTAAAGACATTTTTTAATGTCAAGGATATTGTAAGAGTATCAATTGGTTTTGAATATCATTTGAAAATATTAATTAAATATTCAAATACATTTATTCAAAAATTAAATTAATATTATTTATTCAGTAATCAGAAAAAAATTCTAATTTATGTCACCAGTTGTCCTGTGTGACTGTTTTTATAAGGAAAGGAACCCTTAACAAATACCCAGCGAAGATGGAAAGACTGCATTAATTACTAAGTCTCCATGTTATGTGTATGGTGGTAGCTATTAACACAATGATTAAAGATATTGTAGTGACATAATTTTGTTACGTATATTAAATAAATAGAGTATATAACCTGTTTTTAGATATCTGCATACATATACTGAGTAATTTTCATAACTTAGTGTTGAAAAAGTAGAAAGAAATTTTAAATGTTATTTTAAAAACTACTTCTGAATAATGAAATTATGTTTTCCATTACTTTCTAATAACAAAAACCCATTCTAATCTGAGCAGAAAGTTATTTAATCCAGAAAACCAGGAGACTCACATTTACCAGAAGAGCTTCCTGAGTAAAGCGGGGTCTTTTCGGAACAACGGGGCACGTGTGCTTTCTCAAGGAAACAGTGGTGTATTACAGATATCAAAGCTGAGCCATCAGGAAGCCATGTCTTCCTAGACCACACTGCTCACTACCTTTTCAAAGTCCATGCAGTCAAATCGTTTGACCCAACTGTGATATCCACAAACCTAGCTTAAAAAACTCTGAGAAATCATTTACAGCTCAGCTTCTGCATTTCTTGCAACACAGCTACAGAAGAATGGCCCTCATACCCAAATATCCATATACATTCATAACCTGGTCCACATGCAGCTTCTTGGCAGAAGATACATTCTGTGTAAGATCTGAATTGTGTGGATGTTTGGAAAGCCCATGGTTTAGCATGACAGTCTCCTAGGCACAGCAAGGAACACAAGGGTAAACCACTCTACAGTATCTGTCACACAGATATCTTTAAATTACTTCTTTCAGCTTTTATGCCTTCACGCAATAGTCTGAAACGATTTTTGTTTAAAATCTAAACGTTCAAGCATCGCTGTAGTCATTAGCATTCACACAGCACTTGTATTATACACATTAATGAAAATACAAATTCTTGGCTCTAATTCAATAATCTCCTCTCAACATTTTTTTTTCTTGTCACTCTAATTTATCCATTTTTTAAAAAAGTATGCTGAAAACCTTAATCTTGTATATAATTTGAGTATTAAAAATATCTGGAACTTAAGAATTAAAGACTATCTTTGGCTATTATTCTATAGTTTCCTATATCTTGGTTTTGTTAAGAAGAAGCTTAGCTAATTAAGCATGCACTCTTTTATTTATTCTAAATAGTGAGGAAATTGACATTTTGCTCCATGTGACTGGCCTTAATTTACAATGTTTATGCCTCAGATGAAAGAGGAACATAAAGGGTATTTTTAAAGGTTATTTTTTAATTGAAATATCCTGTATGGGAAAACTTTACTTTTTTATTTTATTTTTTATTTTAATCATTGTTCAAGTACAGTTTTCTCCTCCCTACTCCCATTCCAGCCCACCCACCCAACCCTCCCCCCTTCCCTCACATTACCCCCCACCCCTAGTTTTTGTCCATGTGTCCTCCAAATTTGTTCCTATAAACCCTACCCATTCGCCCCTGAAATTCCCTCTTCTCTCCCCTCTGGTCACTGTCAGAATATCCCCTATTTCAGTGTCTTTGGTTATATTTTGCTAGTTTTTTTTTTGTTTTGTTGTTTAGATTCCTGTTAAAGGTGATAACATGTGGTATTTGTCTTTCACTGCCTGGCTTGTTTCACTTAGCATAATGCAGAAAACTTTACTTTTAACACATCCAGCACTTAGTACCCCTACACTTATAGTGTTAAGCAATAATGCCACTATACTTAGCACTGCATTGTTTTAATAACTAAAAAACTAAATAAGTTATGCTAAGCACTTAAAATGCCTAATCCTCAAAAAATTATGAGGAACAGCTTGTTAATAGCTTGATTTTCTTTGTGAGAAAACATCCACAGAAGAAAATGAAATACCCTGGACAAAGTCAGAGCCCAGTAAACAGTAAGACCTAGCAGGCCTTGATTTTCAGCAAACTCTTTTTTTGGTCCTGTGATGGCTATCTATTGCTCTGTAACAAATTCCACAAAACTTGGTGGCTTAAAACAACACATCTTCATTATCTCAGAAGTCCTGTGGGACAGGAGTGGTAAATTTAGGTGGGTATTCTGCTGAGAGTCTCTTATGGCTGCAATCAAGTTATCTGCTGAAACTCATTCTTCTCTGGCAACCAGATTAAGGAAAAGCCCACCTCCAGTTTCAGTGGGGTGTTGGTAGAATTTATTTCCTTGTAATACTGAGGGTTTCAGTTTTTTGTTTGATATTGGCAGAAACCTGCCCTTACATCTTTATCAGGTGGGTCAAGCAACCTTGTTGCTTAATTCCTCCAGGACAGCTAGGCATCCAATTTCTAGAACCAGTCAGCTAGAAAATGGAGCCTCATATAATGTTACATAATTGTAGAATATCTATTTACCAACTTTGACATATTTTATTCTTTAGCAGTAAGTCCTGTGTTACACCCACAGCCAAGGGCTGGGAGGCGAGGGGTGTGATTATGAAAGAATGTCAACACCAGCAGGCAGTAATCACAGAAGGCAAATCTGCAGTCCTTCGAACACAATTTACCCTGGAGCTCCTAATGAGTCTTGTCCCTCACAAATAAAAAACACTTTCGCCAAACAACATTCCACATCTCCAAAAGTCTCATCATACTTTGATCATAGCATCTGCTCAAAGCACTGGGTCTAAATTAGGTTTATATAGGCATAGGATAACAGATAGAAACATTCTCATCCATAAATGGTAGGTGAAGAAGTTGATAATCTAGAGCAGTTTTGGAATACAGCTAAGCAAATGTTGGCTCTTTCCTTTGGTAGTTTTCAATGCCTGGGAAGAATTGCCCTTGAACATCAGGTCTCTCTCTGGGTCCTTGGTTTTGTTCTCCAAGTTATCCTTTCTTTTTCGTGAGAGCTAGAACATATTTTGTCATCTTGCTACCTCTGCAGTGAACTCTTGGCAGTCTAGTAGCCTCCATTGTTTTGAATTTTCTACTTCTCTTAGTCTAAGCTGTCAGTGTTTTTGAAGAAATGAGTTTCTCTAAATATTTTGTCTGCCATTAGTAGATTACACAGAGTTCACTGTACTGACCATTCCCACAAATCTTTTTTTAGGTGTAATTTTTGTATTGTATTTTACTGCTTACACTACTAGAGATGTCCCTGCTTTTTTTTTTTTTTCTCTTTGCCAGCCTCCCTGTCTTTCACACAACCCCCATATTATTGTCCATGTCCATGAGTCATGCAATATGTTCTCTGGTTAATTCCTTCTCCTTTTTTCGTATAGTGTCTGCCCTCCCCTCTGACAGATGTCAGTCTGTCCCATGTATTTATGCATCTGTACCTATTTTGTTCATTAGATTCCACATATTAAGTGAGATCATATTGTATTTTCCTTTTATTAACTGGCTTATTTCACTTAGCATAATATTCTCCAGGTCCATTCATGTTGTCACAAATGGTGGGAGTTTCTTCTTTTTTACTGCTGTGTAGCATTCCATTGTATAAATGTACCACAGCTTATTTATCCACTCATCTACTAATGGGCACTTAGGCTGGTTCCACATCTTGACTATTGTAATTAATGCTGTTATGAACATAGGGATGTGTGTGTGTGTATATATATATATATATATATATATATATATACAATTATATATATATAATTAGTGTTTTAGGATTCTTAAGATATACTCCCAGAAGTGGAACTGTTGAGTTAAAAGGGATTCTGACTTTTAATTTTTTGAGGAAACTCCATACTGCTTTCCACGGTGTTTGCATCAATCTGCATTCCCACTAATAGTGCAAAAGAGTTCCCTTTCTTCTACATCCTTGCTGAACCTGTTGTTTGTTGACTTATTGATGGTAGCCATTCTGACAGGTGTGAGGTGATATCTCATTGTGGCTTTAACTTGAATCTCTCTGATGATTAGTGACATTGAGCATTTTTTTCATACACCTATGGACCATCTGTGTGTCCTCTTTGGAGAAGTGTCTATTCAAGCCTTTTGCCCTTTTTAAATTGGATTGTTTGTCTTCCTGGTGTTAGTTGTATTAGTTCTTTGCATGTGTTGGAAATTAAATCCTCATCAGATGTATCATTAATGAATATGTCCTCCCATACAGTGGAGGTAAGAACATACAGTGGAGCAAAGACAGTCTCTTCAAAAATGGTGTTGGGAAAACTGGACTGGTAAATGCAAAAGAATGAAACTAGACCACCAACTTACACCACACACAAGAATAAACTGGTTAAGAGACTTCAATGTTGTGAAACCATGAAAATTCTAGAAGAAAACTTGTGCAGTAAAATCTCAGATATCTCATGTAGCAATATTTTTGCTGATGTATTCCTATGGCAAGGAAAATAAAGGAAAAAAAATGGAACTACATCAAATTAAAAAGTTTCTTAACAGCTAAAGAAACCACCAGAAAGATGAAAAGGGAACATACCCACAGATATTTTTGAAATAAGCCCTTCCCTGCCAGAGGACCCTGCTGAGGTGACTGGGGGGACAATACCTTTAAGCTGCTTAGAGCCTCCATGGTTTCTCTAGAAAATGTGTGAGAGGCTCAAGATTAAGAGTCCTTAATCTTTTCAAAGGAATCTTTTCATAACGGAATACCCTGACTTTATGAATTTTTGGAAGTTTTAGCAAAAGCTTGTATAGTTAATACTTTTTTTCCTCTAGATTCCAATTTTTAAACTCCTGAGAAGTTGTTTCTCAATTTTAGCATCCAAAATGTAGGAAATTTTCAAAATTATTAAGTTCTGCTTCCTTTTTAACAGCTCTTTGCTCAATTTACCTCTCACCTAATGTTTTATAATAACCAGTGGAAAGAAACAAGTAGCCATTCAGTATTTTGCCTAGAAATCTCCTTAGCTCTATATCGAAATTCATTATCTAAAATTCTACTATCCATATATTTCATGAGATAATTTTGCTAAAGTTGCTGCCACTACATAACAAGGATTTTACTTTCTCCAGTTTTATGAACAGAGTTCTCACAGGGTTTTGAGCTCCTGTTATTAGAATCCTTAAAGTCCAGATTATGCTATTTGTCTTTTCAAAGCAATTTAAGATTTCTCTATCATGCTCTTCAAAATTTCTTCAACCTCTACCCACTTCCTACTCCCATATTTTTAGTATTTGTTACAGCAGCATCCCATTTCTGGGTACCAAAATCTCTGCTAGTTATCTATCGCCTCTTAACAAATAACCACAAACTTAGTGGTCTTAAGCAGTGCACATTTATAATCTCACAGTTTAAGTTTCAGAAGTCTGAGCCTTACTTAACTGTCTCCTTTGGGTAAAGCCTTATAAAATCACAATTACAGTGTCAGCTGGGATGTGTTCTCGTCTGGACACTCAAGTGGGGAAGAGCCCATTTCCAGACTCACTCTGGTCCTTGGCAGAACTCATTTCCTTATATCTGTATGACTAATGTGCCAGCTTCTTGATAAGTGGTGGCTGGAGTTCAATCTCAGCTCCTAGAAGCTGCCTTGCCTAATGGACCTCCCAAACTGATCGTTTACTTACTGAAAGCCAAGTAGGGAGAAAATTCTCTAGAGTCTTCCTGTTAAGAATATAGGGTCTTATATAACAAGATGAAAGAAATGATATTTATTTACCATCATGTCTGTTGGGTAGAAGCAAGTCATGGGTCCCACTTACACTCAGAGAAAGGGTCTGAGCACCAGGACGGGGAGGGTCTTAACAGACCCATCCATACATGGGTCTGAACACCAGGACAGGGAGGGTCTTAACAGGGGCACACTAGAATCTCTCCCCCACAGGTTAAAAACCCAAGTTCTTACATATTCCTAAACTAGACTTAATAATTTTATAAATTTGACTTTTTAATGTGTAAAATTTATTTATTCTTCAAAAGACTGATAATTGCTCTTCACCACCTGAAGAGATCCATGTAATGATTACAATAATGAAGTCTCTAAAAACTTTTAAAACTTTCTTCCCTAAAATTATCATATAGTGGCACTGATAATGACCATACTTCTCTCGGATTGAAAAGAAAGTTCATCTATATACATTATCTATAAATTTATATTACATTTAATTAATGCATTTATATAATTAATATTATATATTAATGTAACTTAAAATAGTAGGAAGTTAAGAATAGTTATCAAAATTATTTGAAATGTGTAAAAAAGAAAACATCTTCTTAGTTCCAGAAAGTTAGAATTTATAGTAGAACATTCTACCTATGCTGTTTCATATAAAACATAATAGTAAACCATTTAATACTCAGTTATTTAAAGTGATCTTTCCTTGTTTCTAGCTTTGATATTGTTTCTACTTAATTATTAGTGCATTTTAAAGAGTAGTTAGTAAAGTAGATTTGAAACTTTCAAGTAACTGATATATTTATTACTCAAAACTTCATTTACCTAATTTTCACAAAGGTAGAATCTAATTCAGTGCATATGTTTCATTTCTCTTTCTCAAAGGTATCATTTTTAATTTAGTCTTGAAAATTGATTTAATTAATCTAGTTTTCCTTTATTTTTAGACTGTTTAATTTTAATTGTAATGAGATGAAGGCTTTATTCTGCATTTAAAATTAATTTTACTCTGAAGTAAAATCTTGCAAACAAAATGCTGTGCCAACCGCAGCGCTCCAACGCCACCATCATCAGTCTCTGGGGGCAAGGGGAGGGTAAGACCCTTGGAAAATACACAAATCCAAAAGGGAAATAAATCTCAAAATAAAATTTAAAAAAAATTTTAGTGTACAATGCCTAAGGAAAATTTCTGAGGTTTTAAAATAACATTGATTTACTCAACTGAATTTTTGCTCTACATTGAATGAAAAAATGCAAACTTAAGGACTATCTTTTTGTAAATTTCTAAAGCTTATTATCAAAATATCATTATTTAAATTACATGAAATAGTAAATGCATTGTTTTTTCCATTTTAACATGATACCTGTTCATTGTATGCTATTTACCAACAAGATTTTATAGAATAAAATTTTAAGTCCTCTATAATCACTCAAAAATAAGTACAATTATTGCTTGCATAATTTCTTATACTTTCCTGTGAATATTCTGTATCTGATTCTAATGTCTACAAAGGAATTGTTTAATATTAATGCTGAACCACATGTAATTTTCAATTTTTTGATATATTAAAAGTTGCACAAGAAGATGAGTGAAGTAAAATTTAACTATTTATATATTTTAACCAAATTTTTACAGAGTATATAATATGTTTGATTGTTAGGTTTATGTTTAGTTAGCTGGGCCACATTGCCCACATTTTTGTCCAGACATTACTCTGGATGTTTCTGCAAGGGTGTTTTAGATGAGATTAACATTTATTTTTGTAGATTTTGAATAAACAGATTGTTCTCCATAATTTAGGCATCATCCAATCACAATGAAGCCTGAATAGAATAAATGCCATTTCTGAGCAAGAAGGAAATCTGCCAGCTCTTGGCCTTTGGGTTTGAATTGCAATATAAGCTCTTCCCCAGACCTGCAGCCTAATGGCCAGCCCTTCAGGTTCTGTATTTCCCAACCTCCATAACTACAGCCAATTTCTGAAAATCACGTTCTCTCAGCACACACACACACACACACACACGCACAATCACATCCTCTTGTTTGTTTTACTGGACATCCCTAATAAAACATATAACCATTAATATATTAATGAGTCATTTCACATTCATTTTAATACTAATTTATCAAATATTTATATATACTTAAGACTTATAATATATCTAACTGGAAGAGGCCACACTTCAGGTGATTAATAACCACATACAAATAGTGAACACCATAGCGGATGGCACAGGTCTGTGTATTTGAGTCTTGTCCATTTTCTCTCTTTTTCAATATGTTTTAAATATTTCTTTATATAGTATATGCTTATAAAACATTATTTAGATGTCTAATTAATACCCTATTCCATCATCTGAATGTGGCATGGCTTAAATTACGAATTTTTATTTTCATGGTTAAAGTCTTTCTCACTTTTGAATTTCAAGTAGTCCTGCAGTTGGAATCATTATGTTTACCCCAGATTGATTTCTCTAAGATGAAGTTTTGAGAAAAAGAGAGACGATGTTTTAGTGTTGTTAATATACAATGGGAATGAGCCTCAATGGGCAAGTTCCTGTATGCTTGCTACACAATGGATTCAAGAATACTTTTTAAATGCCATATTTATTTGCAGCAAATATTCTAAAATTTAAGAATTTCAGACTAATATAATTTTATGAGCATTTAAAAAACAAGTATCTGCAATGAAATTTAAATAGTTTAGTGGACAATTTAGACTATCTGGCTAAAGCTATCTCAGACTTGAATGTGCATAAGAATAATCTGAGAAATGGGTAAACTACAGATTCCAGGTTTCATCAACCAGGCACTGCCAGTAGGGAGGTAGGGATTAAGGTACAGAAGGCATGAAAGGCCCTCATGTATTAAATATAACCTCATGCTTAATCAAACTGTTCCATGAAAATCAATTTTCCTTTTTTTAGTGCTATTAAAATGCTGCTAGGTAAGACACAACACTTACTTTGATGAAAATAGGTAATTTTTGCATACTTGCAATCTTTTTGTTTTGAGGCATTACAAAGAAGTCCAATTTGAATAGTGTCAATTGCTCATGTAAAACCAAAAGCTATCATTTAGATATATAAGGTAATTAATAAAAATCTATAAAAGTTGTCTATCATTTATATGACAATTTATCAAAATCTATAAAAGTTAAAATTGTCTAATCACTTGCTTCCCATTCTAATCACCTTGAAAATTACTTGAAATTTGCTGATATTAAAAAAAACCCTTAAGATATCTTGGTTATTGTACATTAAAATTAATTGTTTTTCAACACAGGGAAATTACTTTGTGGTGAATTTTATGTGACTGGAAAACTTAAATGGCCAAGAATGTATACTTAATTGGTAAAAGGTCTGAGAAGCTAAGCACATCTTTTTTTATTTTTCCTTTTTTTATTAACTAATTTCAAAGTTATTTTTATATTTTTATTTCCAATTTATTAGTCTTAATTGAAAACATGTGAGTTGTATTTCTTAAAAGCTGTATGTGATTTATGATATCTTCTGTATATGCCAGACTTTCAAGCAACACTATTTATTATCATAATTGTTAGAATTCATTCAAAGTCTGTTTTTTTCAGGCTTTGCCTGGCTTATTAAGTATGATACCTTTAAACTGAATAACCAGTATAGCTATTTAGTACTTTTCATTTATTCTCCATATTTCCCTACATAGGTGCATTTTAGGACTTTCCTGAAATGATGCAGAATTTCCCACATGATTCTGTGTTGATCTTTAATCTAAAATGCTTTTTATTGGATAGCTTTATTTTTAAGTCCCCTATATGTCATTCTTCTACTTTTACTATCTCTTCACCCAATTTTTTCTACATCAATTAGTATCATCTTGATGCTTTAATTGATATTTCTTTTCTTTTTTTTTTTGTAACTATATAGGGCAACTGCCTCTAACAAGTAGAAAGGAATACTGATTGTAAAAGCATTATAATAACTGACTGAATAAAAGGGGAATTCAGTTTTTATTTGCAAAGCTCATGTTAAAACACATGGTTACAAAGTATTTTGATTTAGACCAATTAAGGGACTCTGTTCTCTGGTAATTTTGTGAAATGGCAAAACCTCTCAACCATGTAGTGGTTTCTCAAACTCAACTATGTAAGATATTTAAATACATGTTTGAAAAGACTTTCTGCTATCAAAATAACCACTTTTATCATGCTCTATTTCTAATACTTCCCTGTGTTTTTTAAATGTATCTGTACTTAGCAAAATATAAAATATTCAATTAAACATTTTTTAATCAGAAACAGAGGAGCACAGAAACTAACAATTTTTTGTTAGTTTAATATTATAACAAAATTATTAAATAATTTTAATATTTAATTTTAAATAGCTAAACAGAATATTATAGCATAAATATATTTATATTTTAATATATCAAGGGAATAGTGGTTAGAAAATAAATCTAAAAATATGATCGATATCATGAATATGATTAAGTAACAAATAAGTTAAGATACTCAGCAGTCAATGGGGAAATTTACAAGTTTTAAGTCAGAAAATGACATGGATAGATGTTTGGGGCCACCCTCCCTGGTCTCAGGAAGCTGTAACCCCCCCCCCCCCCACCCGGTGACGTAGGTTGAGTGAAAGACCCCCGACCAGGAGCCACTAAGGAGACAAAACTTATTTCCCTGGCATGAACGGCAGTCAATGACGGGTAACAATTCTCTTGGATAGAGAATAAACCTAAGACAGATGCGTTCACGAAGGAATGACAGGGACAAAATTCACGGGGCTGTGGAAATGAAGGGGTGATCAGACATCAACCCCTGCCCGCTTTGGCTTTGTCAAAGCCTGAGTCTTTGCTCTTGGATGTGAGAAATCCAAGTCTCCTGGCTGCCTTTGTCTTTTGAGACTTGCAGGGGCAAAACAGCCCAGACCAGAAACAGCGGATCAGGCCTGGGATATAGAATATGCAAGATCCTGTGGGATCTGTTTGCTGGAGGATGTTATTATCTTGGAATCTAAAAACACAGGCAGGAAACTTTTGGCACCTGTACCTCTTTCATATGTTAAAAACCCCAAACCTTCCCTGGATTCTCAGCAGAAGTACTGCCCCCACCTTTGTAACTTGTTTACATCTTTTGATCTTTTCTGCCAGACTGTGAATCCACAAACTAAGTCTGTTTTCTCAATAAAAATCTGCTTGGGTGTGGACGGGAGGCACTCCTCATGTGAGGAGTGGCCATTCTGTCCCGATTCTCCCACAGGACCTGGTTGTCTCTGTGTATGTTTTTTAGCATGTTTCGACCAACCTCCACAGCCAAGATGGATACTGCTGGCCGGTATCCTCCACAGGTAGCATTAAGTTTTAAAAACAAAACTCTGAAAACAAGCCAGATATTTCATGAGAAGGAAAGTCTAAAATAGTGGAAGTAAGTTAATAGACTACTCTATTAGTACAAAAAAATCATGAATGAGGGTTGATCAGAAACTGAAATCTTCAGTTAGAAAGACAAACAACATGGGAATATTCTACATAGAATAAAGCTCTGTCACATGAACAAGTTTATACAGATAAACTGAACAAGGAAATGCAGTTGGGGACACAAATTTTCTTTTACAGAATTTGGAACAATCCTTCTGTTCTTTCTTATGCTTCACTTTAACCGTTCACATTACATGACATTATGCTTTGTTACCTGCACCTGCTCTTGGTTTGGAGATATTGATTGGACTACCATTCACTGATACCCCATTCTTAGGTACTTGGTATTTACTTCTTTTATATTTCCTATTTTCTCTGAAGGCTGTCTGTAAATCAAGTATCTTAAAGACTTTTCTCTTCAAGTATTTGTCATTTAGATTTATACAGCATGTCCTTGAATAATATTATTTAATTCAACATCAATTCTTTATTATGTTGATGAGGAAAAAAATCCATTCCTGGCTGGGGCTACTGTCTGCGTGGAGTCTGCCTGCTCTACCCATGTCCGTGTGGGTTTTCTCTGTGTGCCCTGGGTTCCTCCTACATTCCAGAGACATGTATGGCAGGTGAATCATCACATCTGAACTGTCTCAGGCGGAGTCAGTGTGGGTGTGGCTGTGATGTGCCCTGCAATAGGAGGTCATCCTGTCGAGAGTGGGTCCCACCTGGTGCCTTTAGCTGCTGGGAGAGGATCTAGCCACTGTCACCCTAAACTTGAATAAGGGGGTTGTAACATAATTCTCTTGTTTTTAGTAATTTAAAATGTGTGTGTAGCTTAGTTAATTTCAATGTTTAATATTGAAAATGGTCCATACCTTTATTTAGAAGTTCAATGATATTTTTGTGACCAGAAATACCCCTAGGAACTTAATTCTTACTTGTATCAATTAGCCTATGGTAAAATAGTATCTTCATTTGCTGTTTCACTTAAAGTCACGGTTTTACAGAACCTAATAATGATGTTAAGTGAGGACTTATTGTACTTTCTATTTCTCTATTCATATTTTAAGTCAAGTTAAATAAGGAAACAAAGATAAATATATTGAACCAAAGATTCTACTCACTTTTTTCAACTGGAAGTTAATGGCATCTTTCTTACTTATAGTCCTGAGTTTTACTTGATTTCCCAATCTTGAAATGTTTCTGTATATTCTAAATATTTATGTGATTGCAACGTGTAGCATTACAATCAATAGCAAGGAAGGAATCTAGGGAAAGTCACTATTGACAAGGTTTACAGAATTCGGGTACAGTATTTTCATTAAATTTATTGGGATAAAATTGGTAAAGAAGATTATGTAGGTTTTAAGTGTACATTTCTATGACACATGATCTATATATTACATTGAATCCCTCCATCTAGAATCAGATCATCTCGTCACCATATATTTTACCCCCTTTACCTTTAACTAATCACCAAAACGCTTCCATTGGGTAACCCTCATACTGTTGTCTGTTTACAAAATTTTTTGTTAGTTTTTCTTGTTTGTTCATTTGTTGCTTTTGGTTTTATATCTCATAGAATCAAAACCATAAAGTTCTTGATTTTTTCTGTGTAACCTATTTCACTTAGCATGATATTCTCCTGATCCATCCATGTTGTCACAAATGACAGTATTTTGCCCTGGCTGGTGTAGCTTGGTGGACTGAGCCTGCGCCTGAGAACCAAGGGGTTGACGGTTTGATTCCCAGTCAGGGCACATGCCTGGGTTGCAGGCCAGGTTCCCAATGAGGGGTGCATAGGAGGCAACCACACACTGATGTTTCTTTCCCTCTCTTTCTCCCTCCCTTCCCTTCAATCTAAAAATAAATAAATAAAATATTTTTAAATGGCCAGATTTCATCTTTTTTATAGCTGAGTAGTAAAGTCCATTGTATAAATGTACCACATCTTATTTATCTAATCATCTATAAAGGGCACTTCAGTGGTTTCCATATCTTGGCCACCGAGAATAGTGCTATAATGAACACAGGGGTGCATATATCTTTGCAAATAAGTATTTTCAAATTTTTAGGTAGAAACCCAGAATAGGCTTGCTGGGTCATGTGATAACTCTATTCTTAATTTTTTATGAACCTCCATACAATTTTCCAAAGTAGCTGTACCAGTTTACATTCCCACCAGCAGTGAGTAAGGATTCTTTTTTCTCCACAACTTCCCCAACACTTGTTACAACCTGTCTTGTTGATGATAGACACTCTGTCAGGTGCAAGGTGGTATTTCATTGTAGTTTTGATTTGCATTTCCCTAGTAGTGAAGTTGAGCATCTGCTGGCCATTTGTCTTCTCAGGAGAAGTGTCTGTTTAGATCCTCCACCCATTTTTTAAATGTGTTTGTTTGTTTGGTATTGAGTTGTATGAGTTTTTTATACATTTTGGGTATCAACCCCTTGTCCAAGATGTTTTTGCAAATATCTTCTCCTATTTGGTTATTTGCTTTTGTTTTTTTGGCAGTTTCACTTGCTGCGCAGAAGCACTTTAGTTTGATATAGTCCCATTTGTTTAATTTTGCTTTTACTTCCCTTGCACTTGGGGTCAAATTGATAAAATCTTTAAATAATTTATTGATAGAGTTAACATTTACTTCCTAAGAAAACACCAAAAACTAAGCACTTTAAAATAACGGTTACTGTTTTAGCCTACAAATCTGTAGTTGTGTAATTTTGTCTTGGTTTGACTGGATACTTTCCTGGTCTGGGCTCCACTCAACTATCCTCCGGCTCCACGGTCAAGCCTGGACTGACTGAAAGGTTAGAAATTAGACTCCACTGCTTTATGTAAGATGCTGCAAAATCATATGGCAAAAGTGGAATACATAAATTGGTGATAACTTTTGCAATTTACCACATGAATGCACATTTTCTAAGGAAAAAATACATTGTTATTGAATAATCTTTAAAATAGAAATAATAATATTTTCTCAATATTTATTTCATGGTAACCATGCCTAATTTGTTAATATTTTTCATGTGGAAATCTTTATAATGTGATGATATTAATATCAGTTACTCATTGTAGACCACAGCCAATTACAAGTGACTAATTCAAGGATAAAGGACCACTAAATAGTATTCATAACCACCATACCTATATAGGATTACTTTTATACAAAGACATTATATTTAATTTTTAAAGGATGAACATTTGCATTACAATTAATTTGTATTGAATGAAAACATAAAGAAACATTTATTCACAGAAAAATCTGAAAATTGACCATGGAAGCTGTTTCTCACTACTTTTTTAATGCAAATGAAGTTCACACCTGCAGAACAAATTCATTTACTCTATTGCTTGAAAAACAAAAGGTGAGGTATGAAGAGCTAGTGAGTTACAACAAAGCAGGTAATAACTTTCCTCATTGGTTATATGTTCTACTTCATCTTTTTAAGTATTTGTGAAAATAGTATACAGCAATAAAAGGAAATAATATGCCCTGTAATTACAGTATTTTCAAAATACATGTGAAAATGATCAAGAAGAACCCATCTACAGGGTGAAGATGTATCTGTGAGACTAAACAGATAAAAATGTTACACTCATTTATCACAAAGTTGTAGTAAATGAAATATGTCATACAAGCACAGAAGTAATTTTGTATTTATAAAATTCAATATGTCCATGTTAGGATGTTATTATTATTACTTTTTGCTTTGTCATTTTATTTTAGAACGTATTTGCTAAAAACCATGAAATACAAATCTAAGGTAGGATAATCAGCTACTTAAGGTAAATTAACAGAGTGCAAACATCATGAGAGTAAAAGAGAAAATCAGACGATCTGGAATGGCCTTTCCAGTAATACAAAAGACACTACCCTAACACGAAGGTCAATCAAATGGGATCTTACAAACAATTTCAAAATCGGTACATTTGGTAATCAACAGAACTGTAGGGCTCTCGTGAGATTGCCTTGAATAGCACAGTGTCACCACTGTGTGTTTTCTTGATGCACTCAGTTGTACGGCAACCACAGTGATATTAACAATTGGCCAACAAGGATGAAATAAGCTTTACATATACCTATTCATTTCTAATTTATAAATTACATACACAGGAGAAACAGAAAAAAGTATTTAAAATATAATAAGTGCACTTAATAAAATATATCTTTCTTCTTGGATGAAATACAATCAAATGGTCTTCAGTTCCATAAAACAATGATAGTTGTTTTTCTTCACTTCTGTCTCAATGCCTGAAACATTTCCTGGCATGGAGTAAACACTAAGTTTTGAAAAAAATAAATTATCAGTCTTTAATATAGAAGCATTTTTTCATCATTTTGCAAATCTATCTTACCAGTAAAAACTTAATCAAAACTTATTTTAGGTAGATCAAGTTAATATTACTGATTCATTCATTAAGAATTTCAGTTAAACTGCAGGTTTTACATTTCAGTTCGTAGCTGTATTTATCAGAGTTTGCACTGTGTTCTATAACTACATACTATCTTGAGATGTAGTCCCATTAGTTTTCATTAAACCTCTGGCATGAAGCTGACCTATCTTCCTGGTTATTTGTGCTTCTTCAGCTTTGGTGTTGAGATATCAATTGTCCTTGACATTCTCATCATCACTTGATTCATGGTTAGTGCAGAACAGATTTTTTTAAAAGTGAAGTGTTCAGCTAGTACTAATTTGATATTTCAAGTCACATTTTTAACATTTTTATTTTTAAATATGTGTTGAAATGAAGTATCCAAAATAAACTGTTCATATGAATAGTAATTTACAGTTGTAGATGTACATATATCTTTGAAATAAAACCGTCAATACAATCACAATGAGAAACGTATCTCTCATCCCCCAGAATTTTCTTTCTCCTCTTATTTATACCTGCTCCATCCCCCATTCAAGCACCCATTGATTTGCTTTCTTTTGCTATATATTAGTTTGCAGTATTTATAGAATTGTATATAATGAAAACATACAGCATGTTGCTTTCTTTATTCATTTACTACTTGATGTCTTCTCTTAGTGTCTTATTGTTGTAATTTGCTTCTTCTTATACTGATTTTTTTTATCCTGTTTGGACTAAACTTTACCCTGTCATCTTTATTTAAAATTGTGAAGGAAAATTAGTTAAGAAATGTATAGAACTTCTTAGAGAATGTACAGGCAGCATAAGTTGCAGAAACCATCTCCACTATAGAGATAGTCACCAAACTTCATTATGGTGATGAAACTGTAGAGTTTGTGACACGGGTGTGGCGGTTCGGTGCTGGGAGAGAGGGAGGGGCACAGGAAGTTCCTGAGGCCACCTAGGTGAAACACAGCTGCCAGCATGGCAGGTCTCAACCGATTCCCCTTCCCCAAGCATAGATGGACAGGAGGCCTTGCACAGAGTATGCGCAAGGTTAGCACAAGTAATTGACAAAAGGAGAAGCCCTCCTACCCCTTTCTGGTCCAGAAGACACAGCCACAAGTGTACCGTAAAGGTCAACAGGGCCGCAGGGGGGAGTGCTGCCCTGTCAGTCCAGCCAGGGAAAAGGACAGGACTGGCTGGGGGAGCTGGATCCTTTTGGAGTGAGAGGAAGTTTGGGCGAGGAGGTTTAAATCCAGGGGAAGGGAGAAGTGTGGGCTTCTTTACCTGGGACCCACTGGCGTGGATGAGTGAGCCACTGCTTTCATGGACTGGCAAGCCCTGGAAGCCATGTGACTGTGGCGGGTGGCAGGCCCCACGGCCACCATGACAGAGCCCCAGCACGGCTGACCACAGTGGTTGGCAGTGCCACCAGGTCCCCAGCATAGGAAGGGGCAGTGGCAGCATGGCCACACCAGCCCTACACGCAGACTTCAGGAAGGAGCCCGAGGCCCAGCAGGGGCAGGGAAAGAAGCTGAGCCACCTGGATGGCTGTGCTCAGCTGCCTGCAGTTCCCAAAGGACATTATTTATAAATGAAGGAAGGAACTCTGGGAACCCTTGGACTGGTCTGATGGAGTTTTCATCTGGGGGTTTTGGAGTGATGGACTCTGAGGTAGAAGCTTGTCATTCTTCCAAATTGTGCAGTTTTTGAATAAGAGTCCCCTTTCCTTTTTCACCAAGCCTCTGCTCCTGGATTTTGCCTATGGGTGGCGGCAGGCAGCTAAATCCCACTTTCTGTTTAGTAACATTTGTACTGAAGGAAAATTTTATTTCTTCAAAATAAAATGAATTCACATACGTTTCTGCTTTCTAATAAGCTTGAGGTAAGATATACATACTAATCAGGAAACCCCTGAAGAGTATTTATTGAAATTGCTGATGTTAAAAATTCACTGACTTCACTACTTGCTAGTTTCTATACATCTTAATGAATCAGGAATACCTTGGGAGATTTCTGGAACGCTGATCAACAAACACTTAAGACTTTACCATCTTAAATTCCTTAGTGTGTGCCCTTCATAAACAAATTCATAAACCTTTAAAATGAAGATTCTACAGTGCACTTGCACATGTGTGTGCACACACACCATATATCCATTATCCATTTAGACAAGTCCAAATTGTTTAAGACAAACATACAAACACTATTTGATTAACACCTGGTATGTAACTGGCTTCCGATTAAGACAGAGCACCTAACTGTGGGAAATGAAATGACCCTGTAGCCAGAGTGCCTATCCAAATATTGTAATGCAAACCAGCAATGTACGGTTAGTTGGGCCCACCGGTAATCTAACACATGGTGTAAATAGTACATCAGGGTTTATCATAATCGAGGAAAAGGGAGAAATAGCTTCATAACCAAGTGACAAAGGCTAGGATTTTACACTATTTTGGAACCTAATAAGTTATCTTGTTACTTTTTATTTAAACAGACAGAAGACATGAAACTCATGACACAGAGACAAACGACATTTGTATTCACGGCACAGCAGGCAGCATGAGATTCTTGTCAACACTTATCCCCCAAATCCCAGAGGGGTGAGACAGAGAGATTAGGTAAGTATTGTGCACATTGGACAGTATCACGGGTGAGAAATACTGACTTCGGAAAATGCACCTTTTTGAAAGCAAGTCTGGTCCTTCTTCTAAGATACATTACTTCAAACTTCAAGGTTTCTCACTGCAAACACAAACCTCAGAAGTGGCCCTAGTAAGGAGTGGTCATGACCTTGTGTTCTTGATATATGCAGGAAGACATGTGGAAACACGAGAAATCCATGGATGGTTATATCCTCCAATAGATGGTCTTGCAGTACACTGTATCATCACCAGAGTTTTACCAGTGGGTATTCCTCAGCTTAAGCTTATGGCCACATGAGCTACTTTTTGTAACTAGATCACAGAGGACGGAAAAGCATGGTTTTGATTCACACTGCTTAGTGGATTTTATGGCTACAGTTTTACAAAATGGACTGCTATTTCACCACAGCTTAATTAATGCGTATGTCTGAAAGACTGATGAGGAAAACAATCCCATTTGTGTGGAAAGAGAAGTGACCTATGGTAAGACTCTACCTTGATTCATGGTCATTGGTGAATGGATTTGAAAGTTGATGCATGGCCTGAAGAGAAAAAGATGGAAAGTTTGGTGACTAGGAGGTTCAGGGAGTAATCATGCAGATGAGCATAGAAAAAAGTGCACAAAATATGATCTTTCTATGGCACAATAACATCTACACTTGAACATCCCACAGAGAAGAAATCTAAATAAACATAATTTCTAGGCCAAATGACATCAGGCAGCTTCAATTATCAGCTCCCTACATGAATGACAGGGTACACCTCATAAATAGAGTAGATATGGTAGAAAGGATGAAAAGTGTTTATGGGCCCAACGTCATGGATTCTCATTCAAGAGTAATCCAATTAGCATTGAGGGGCAACAAATCAACCTTTCTCTCTCTCATTCATAGATCTCTCTCTCTTTCTCCATCTCTCTCTCTGTCTCCTTCTCTTCCTCTCTCTAAAATCAATAAACATATCCTTAGGTTAAAAAAAACTAGCAATCTAGTTACTGAGATTGCATAGTGTCCTACATTCCATCAACAGGGAAAAAGAGTGAGCCTTTAGTATGACATCATCCCTCAAAAGGTTCTAGGAGCCACTTGATGACAAATTGCTTATACGGATTTTTTTCTGTGTAAGAGATAATGATTCCTCTTGACTGTGAATGAGACACATTTGGCATATGGGTTTACTTTTCTGTCTACAAGGTACCTAGCACCATTCTGAGGCTTGTACAGTGTTTGCTCCAGAATGCAAGGAGTCACCAGAATCTAAAAGAAGCAAGGGAAGATTTTCCCCTGGAACTTTTGTGGGGAGCCTGGCCATGCCAACACCTTGATTTCAGACTTGCAGCCTCTACAACTGTGAAGAATAAATTCCGGTTATTTCGAGTTTTGGTAATTTGTTCCTGGCGTCCTGTTTAACTCAGGTTGATGCACTGAAGTGCTAGTTAAGGCTTAGAGGAATCTCCAAAGGGGAAGCAAAGAGGTGGTAGGTATTCATTACTGATTGGAGAACCGGAATGAGGACTGTAGTTTTTCATACATATCTTATTCTTTGGACTTGTCAACAAAAACTCCGGAAGACCTATCTGAGGGTCAAAAAAGTGTTTTATTCTTATATGGTGAACAAATCAGGAAGTGTAGCCCCCAACACAAATTAAAAGTACATTGCACCACAGGGAACTCACATCAAAGTTTTTAAAGGCAAAAAAAAAAAAGCAAGAAGCTGATTTTTAAGGGGGGTGCTTGACAAAAAAGGAGAAATCTTAAGGATACATTATACATTTTCTGATGGATTGGGACAACAGGGCATTTTCTAGTCTCAGCTAAAATAGCAGAGCAGTATCAGCTGGTGGCATTACCAGCTACGGCAAACATCCTAGTTTCTTTAAGGCTTGCCAAAAATAAGATATGGTGAAGGTCCTAGTTCCCTCGGATCTTGCAAAAATACGTTGTTGTAATTAACTAATAGAGAATGTGTCCTCTGTCATGCAGGCAAAATCAGAGTCTAAATTGCAAAAATGTTTGAATGGTCACGAAGTTATATTATTTTGTTAAATTTCACAGAGGCATAAGACATGCAGGCAGTTCCTTGGGCTCAGCAGCTCCAGCTCCACTTATATCATTGTTTACAATGCTTCTCCAGAAAGAATCCAACCAGTTTCCTAGGAACACAGCTCCCACAACTTGAGAAAACCAACTTGAGCACTGCAAGAGGAGGATCACAATGGATACTGTAGTGCCTAACCCACATCCCCTTCTTCACTGAGATGCTGCTCATTTCTCCATCTGCAGGCAGTACAACTGGGTTTTGTGCTATACACTGAGACCTCTCTGAGCAGTATTTTTGGTTGAAAAGATACATCTAACCCGGATAGTTGCTATCTTCTCAAGGTGCAGATACACACAGTGTTGGGTCCATGTGTGGTATCAAGGCTCAGATTCTTAGCTCAAGGTAAGACAACTCTGAGAAGTCATTTCAGATCCAGAACTCTCCATGAGACAGTGTCTGCATCACAGTTTACCCTTCCATTATGCCCAATTATTTTTTTTATACCCTCAATCATGTTGATTCTAAGAATACCCACCAGTACATTCACACATGTTTATGTCCATCCTTCTGTTTCCCAGGGAATCCAACCTGTTAAAAAAAAAATCAGCCAAGTAAATTTGGAATATAATTGTCTTTATTAAGTAATTTATGAATCCAGGAGCAAACTTTCTAGCAACTAGATTTGTGTTCAGAAGGGTTGTACAACATGAAACGTTTTTATATAAGAAAGGTGGGGCAAAAAAACCATCAACAAAAGAAAAGGATTATTTTTAGATCAGGATATCTTCTTTCAGCAGGAAGGTCACAGCAAGGGTTTTTATTATGCAGAGTGCCTCTTCTTTCTATGGAGGATGGAGAGAACCCAAGTGCCAGATTATTTTACTCTACATGTGCATGGCTAGAAAATTCCAGACTGGCTGATCAAGATTATAGTTCTAGGAAAAATTGAAACAGGAAAAGGTCAGGTATTAAATAAGGGTTTGGCTAGCACAAGTGATGACACCATTTTGGGTCTGTGATTTTGCTCTTTAACAAACCCAGCAGAAGACTTAAGTTTCAGATTTCCATTACTTACCTTTACTATTATTTATTTAAACTAATACATGTAGAACCAAGACCATCAGGTAAGTCACAATTTGTTAATACAACTTTATGTAATTTAAAAGTTTGTAAGAGAAAAGAAAAATATGTAGACATTATTTATGCCACAATATGTTTTATATTGTCAAATTCTTGTTCATTTAATTTTTTTTACTTCACTTTTTGGCACTTAATATAAAGGGGCCATACTCCTTTGTGGTCCTATTTTTAAATATACACAAGTTCTCCAATGAGCAGAATGTGTAAGCCATACAGACACATGGTATATTCTCAGCTGAGGTATTAAAAATATTAAAATATTTTAAGAAATAAATTCTTTAGGTTTGTGTGTAAGGAGAATAAAATAAACTCAGATATTCTCTTTTGGCTTAATATTTTGTATGTTTCATCCCTGTTGTTTTTTGTTCCTAGAGAACAACTCACTGTCAATATTTGTATTCCTTTTCCTGACTTTATTGGACAGTTGTCTTGGGGACTTTACAGAAAGTAGCATACAATGTCATATCCTATTGTCACATTTGCATATAAACAGCAAATACATTAGTTTATATATTTAAACATACAAATAAAACAATAGACATTTGGAACAAGGATAGTATTTTTTCTGAGATTATTAAAATACAGTTTTGAAATTATTTTGTGAATGGATATAGCATTTCTCTATTTTTAAAATTTTATTATAAATATATTGTTCTTTGAGGGAAAATGCTGTGTTCTCTTTGGTACATGGGACTGTGAGATGAATTCCCTGAAGAGATTATCTGGATCACTAGAGCTTGAAACTGTAGGCTAATCTCTTGCAGGGATTATTGGTCCCTGGTGTTTTCAAAATGACTTGTAATAAGGAGTTAGTGTAAATATTCTCTGAATATATGATGATTCACATTAATAACAATATTGCTTTAACTTTTAAATAAAAATTAACTTTGGATAAAACTTCCACATTATAACCTTCAAATAAACAACTAGAGATAATTATATATGTGGTTTTAGATGTCGAAGTTCATATGTAAACTAAATGACTCCATGGTAGATAACAAAAGAATAATTGTCTGTACTCAGAACAAAGAATGACTCATGTTGTTCTGGATATCAGAAGACCATTGTAAATCCCTCAAACTGGTTGCAAGTAGGTGATAGCTGTGACGCCGATTTCCTCACAGAGATTAAGGGTATAAATTATTGAACGGAATGGCTTGCCCTGCATTCCAGGTACTACTTGCTGAATATGTATCTGGATCTTATAACCTCTATTTTAATATGCATATTAGGGATAATATGCATAATCTATTATGAAAGTTAAAAGTGATAATCTATGTAAAATGACTATAACATTGTATGGCAAGCATGAAGATATTGAAACCACTTTTAAATTTTCTTTCTCAGACTGTTACACAGTATCTCACAGGAGGGATAACTAAGTTGTTGAAAGCTTCGATGATTGCTATGCTTATAAAAGTTATGTAAATATTTAAGTAAGAAAAGAATTCAGGATAATTCAAAACACTTAAGTCCATATTTATATTATTCTAAGACATAAATTGTACTTATTATTCAAGATAAGCTTTTGGTAAACATTTATGTTCTTTTCATCAGAATTTATTTTATAGTTAAGAACTGTGACAAATATGTAACTATGGAAATTCAGTGAAAATGATGAACTAATGTTACATTTTTGTTCAACAGGGAATCGGAAGCAAAACATGTAAGATGCCTCTTGGTTGTGGAATATTCCCCACATCAATGTTAATAATGTATCTAGTTTTTTAAATTTTTTATGTAGTGATTTTAGAGAAAGAAGGGAAGGAAAGGAAAGGAAAGGAAATGAAAGGAAAGGAAAGACAGACATTGATTTGTTGTTCCACTCACTGATGCATTCATTGATTGATGGGTGATTTTTTTTTCTGTGCCCTGACCAGGAATCAAACCCTCAACCTCGGCATACTGAGACGAAACTCTAACCCACTGAGCTACTTGGCCAGGACTAATAAATATAGATACCATGAGCGACAATGCACACTGCTAATAGCCATGATCATTGTGACTTTTCAAAATCATAAGTTTTATTGCATTCATGACAATTGACATTTATAGATATTTCACTTTATACTAAAATAAATTTTAGAGGTATGAAGTTTTATTTTATATTTACTTTGTAATTATTGGTATAAGAACAAGGCTACTATAGTAGCTGTTTTCAACAAATGATATATAATGTAACAAACTATTCTTTTCCTTCACCAATTCTAACTGAACTGGTCCAAGAAAACAAACAAACAAGAAAAAACATACCCATACTTTGAAAACATCATTTTACCAATTTCTCTGAAGTCAGGTGGAATGAATCTGCCAAATGAAAGAATCTCAGCCACAGCTGCTGCCCTGAAATTGATCTGTTTAGTATAACATATCTGTTTAATCTTTCACGATGGATCATGACACAAAAAGCATCTTGATATGAACTGAACTTGACATTTGCCAAATTATTTTCTCATTTTCTCTCCAGAAAAAACAAATGTTGTAAATTTGCAGCATATTCATAACATATACCAACATTTATGTAATTATGTAACATATGGCAAATGATAAATGGTCTATGGGATGTTGTATTCAAGATGCGCACTCATTCAAATAGGACTGAATTCTAGCTAAGTGTCTACATGTGATTTCAGTAAAATAATTAGTTTTGGATTTTTATGCTATTGTTATTATTCTTTATTTTTCTAAGTTATTATTGGTGAGGCAGATTTATTCAATTTTTTATCAATGTTCATATAACATTCATGTATTTTCATATTAAATGAAAGTATAAAAGTATAAATCAGAAATAATAGTAATAATTCAAAATCAACCTTGGGACATTTTCTTTTTTTACAAAGTAGAAAGATATTGCTGTATGGTTTGTTGTTTTAAGGAAAGTAATATATTAAAGTCATGGTACAAAAATATAACTCTTATTATGATATAGATTAAAGATTAAAAGCAAATCTGGAAACAGAAAAACTAGTGATGAAATTATTTGAATAAGCCAGGTAAAATACGATAGTGTATTTCATGAGTGTGTTGCAATTGATACAAAAATAAATTATTGACTTATGGGTAAGAAGTTTTGGAATACGATAATATGCTAAGTTTTAGATATGTTGTTTTTCAGATGCCTAGGTTTGAATTTACTAAGCTAAAATGCCATCATATTAAGTTAGTATAAATCGCTATGGAAAAAAATGTAACAGTTCTAAGACTCTATGATTTTAGTTATTGGGCATAAGGGAGATCACATGGGCAAAAAGAGTACTCCCCCTTTTCACATGGGGTGAATTGTTTCCCCATAGTTTTTATTAGTAATTAAACTGCTATCCATAGCTTACAACTCAAGTTACATGGACTGATAATCATTCTGCAACAATATACAATATCTGTCCAGAAAGTATCCAGCCACACCATGTGAAAAATAAAGACATTTATTGAAGAAGATACAAGATACAAGAAACATTGCACATAGGACAATGTTGCCTCATTTCCCTTCAACATAGGCACACTGGGACCTCACACAATTCTCCTAGCATCATTAGCAAATGTGGTGCAGTGTTCCTTCCACTATGGCAGCAGAAGCTGTGGAATGAATTTTGCCAGGACACTCTTCACACCAAGATCCTGTGACAAAAATCTTGGACACAGTAGTTTTTGTAATCCCCAGATCACCTTCTAGTTGTCGCACTGACAGTGGCAGATCTTTGTTGATTGCAACCTACACAGGTTCAACATTCTCAGGCTGTCTGAAGCTGCGGAAACTGAGTGTGCAATTTCAGTCGAGCAAGGACGGTACCTTCCTAAGACAAAATTAACACACCGCAGGGGAATATTAAAAATATATTATTATTCATGATATTATGGCTAGTTTTAAAAAAGATTAGCATGTAAAAATAGGAAAAGGCAACACAGTTAATAGAAAACAACTAGAGATGAGTCAGGTTTTGGAATTAACAGACAAGAACAGTAGAATAACTATCGAACAAATTCAATTACTTAACAGTAAATATGTTTATAATTAATGAATATATGTAGAACATTACCAGATAAAAATACAAATATAAATAGATATATAAACAGATAGAATTCTAAAACTGATAAATACCCTTGCTAAAATGACAAATTTATTCATTGGGTTTACCAGAAATTTGAATGTGGCAGATGGCTGGGCTGGTGAACTTGAAGATACTGGTTTTCCTCAGAGAAAAAAAAAATGAAAACATTATAAAGATAGTACAGTTATGTGTGAGATAATATCAAGTCATCTAATCTATACATGTAATTAGGGTCCCAGAAGGGTAAGAGGGAGTGATTGGGGCAAAATAGTATTTTAAGAAACATTGGCTGAATCTTTTCCAAGGTCTTTTTAAAAGCAATAAAGATCCAGGAATTTTAGCCCACTTCAAGTGGAAGTAAACCAACCAAACTAAAGCACACTTAAATTTATCATGTTGAAAAATGTTGAAAATAAAACAAAGAAAAAAAGAATTAAAGTATTATTTAATATTTATGTAATATTGAAAAGCAGGGAAATATATTACCTATAGAAAACAACTGTACTTATGAAACTGACTTCTACATAAAGAAATACTATCAAGCTGTAAAAATAAAGAAAATGTTATCTTTCATGTCAGTGTGGATGGGCCTGGAGAACATTATGCTAAGTGAAATAATCCAGTGACAGAAAGGGAAATATCATATGATTTCACTTATACATGGAATTTAATGAACAAACTGAACTAATAACCAAAAAATGAGACGGGTTCATAAATAGAGAGCAGCATGACAGCTAATGTGGGGCAAGGGGAAGCGGTTGGAGGGACTGAGCAAAATGGAAAAAGTACTCATTGACATGGACAGCAATGTAGTGACTGCTGGAGGGAGAGAGGTGTGTGAGGGGACTAAATGGTAATAAAAATATATAATTAAAAAGCTTAAAAAATAATTAAAACTAGAAGTAAAGTGAATAAAATATTCAAATGAATTAAAAGAAAGAAATATTCAAGACTGCATTTTATTTTTAGAAAAATTATTCTTTAAGAATAAACCAAAATTAAAACATTTTTATATAATTCTTAACTGTAAGAATCAGGACCAGCAGATCTGTACATTGTGAGATAAGCCTAATGAAGTTTTTCAAGATGAAAAAGATAAAATAAAATAAAATAAAATAAAACCATGTTCAAACTCAGATCTTTGGAAAAAATGAAGAGCAATGAACATGAGAATTGAAAATATCATTATACTATTTTGTATTTTTAAATATATGTGAATATTATATATGTGAATATTATATATGTGATAATAACTACACAAATAACAGGATTATAAAATGAATTATACTATTAAAAGGTTTTACCTCAATGTGAGGTAGTAAAATATTAACTCTAAGAAAACTTGACAAGTTGATGATGCATACTATAATTCCTAAATCATGCTCTGAAAATCAAACAGTTACAGCTTTCAATAGTAGTTAAAATGCAATACTATTTTTCTATCAATAAGGAAAAAGGGACAAAATAATAGAAAAATGGTAAACATAGGCAAAATGATAATCCTAAAACCACTGAAAACAATAATTACATTAGTTTCAAATGGACTACAGTTTCCAAATGAAAATACAGAATCTATGTTGGGGAAAGATACTTTATCAACTCTGTCTGGTATAAAATCTATGTCAGGTTTCAATTTTGACCAACATGTCTTTTCACTTTTATTACTATGTGTGCGCCATGCCATGGACATTAGCATTGGTAGACACTTAGAGATTTTATTTTATAATTTTTTAACCTCAAAAATACTTTTTTCTCTTTTTTTATTTTTCTTTTTAAAAAGATTTTATTTATTTTTAGAGAGGTGAAGGGAAGGAGAAAAAGAAGGACAGAAACATCAATGTGTGGTTGCCTCTCTCATGCTCACTACTGGGGACCCAGGACATAACCCAGGCATGAACCAGACTGGGAATCAAATCAGTTACTTTATTTTTTAATTACAGTTGACATTCAGCATTATTTTATATTATTTTCAAGTGTACAGCATAGTGATTAGACATTTATGTAATTTATAAAATGATACGCCTGATAAATCTAGCACCCTGGCACAGTACTTAGATGACACAGACACCAGCCTGCAGTGTCTGCAGCGTTCTGGATGGATGAGGCATGAGAGAAATTCACACAGATTACCGAGTCCAGTGGAGGAAGAGGGATGGCACGGCCTCAGAGTGGCCTGGCCACTCTCTCTAGGGGAGAGTGTCCCAATCCTTCCTTTGACAGGTTTTTATTGGAATCAATTTGAACAGGAATACAGGTAAAGCTCATTAATCTGTGTCTGGCAGTAAGGATCAAAGGATAGATAGCATACAAAGAACTATTAGGGCTCATTTTGGATCAAGGTCTATCACCTAAAAGGCTACAAAACTTACGGGAACAAACTCATTTCCTGCTTGGGCCTTTATCATTTAATTAAGAGCATTCTTAGCAAAGCAGGTTTCATAGGAGATTATGTATTCTTTCTCTGGCCTGATTACCCGGAACACCTGCCCTTTACAGCACGGGGCTGCACCACCCTCTGTCATTGTTTTAGGATTCAGTCAGGCAGGGGAAGTCAAGCAGCCAAGAGATAACAGACTTCTCACAGGCAGAATGAGAACTCAGGCTTTGTCAAAGCCTAGGGGCAAGGGTCCATCACCCCCTTTCTCCACAGCCCCCCAAGTCCTTCTCTGGGGCCTCCACGTGATCATGCCTGTCTTAGATTGTCCCCCGCTTGGGGAATCTTACCTGTCATTGGCTAACTAATCAAGCATTGGGGCCAGTTATGGAAAAAGGAGCAGAAGCAGTGCTCCTGCTAGGGAGATAAGCTTTGTCTCCTTAGTGGCTTCTGGTCTGAATGTCGCTCACTCAGTCTTAGCCATGGGGGGCAGGGGGGGGGCATGGTTACAGCTCCTGAAACTAGGCAGGTTGGCTCCCAACACTTAGATATTACAATAAGTTATTATTGTAATAACTATATTTCCTATGCTATACTTTACATCCTTGTGGCTGTTCTGTAACCAATCTGTACTTTTTTTTTTATTTTAATTTTAATCATTGTTCAAGTACCAATCTGTACTTCCTAATCCTTTTATCTTTTTCACACACACCCCATGCTCTTCCCACATGGCCTTTACTTGTCTTAGAATGTCAATCGTATTTAGAATTTTTATATTTTTCTGTGTTATAACTTTATAAATATTGTAGTAATAATTTGGAGTCAATTGCAATAGATCCAGTTCTACATATATTGTTTTGATCCAATATTTCAGCT
Source organism: Phyllostomus discolor (assembly GCF_004126475.2). Classification (NCBI taxonomy): domain Eukaryota; kingdom Metazoa; phylum Chordata; class Mammalia; order Chiroptera; family Phyllostomidae; genus Phyllostomus; species Phyllostomus discolor. The sequence continues at coordinate 38,593,796 of NC_040903.2, forward strand.
GATTATCATTTTATTTTTATAATTTATATAATCACTTTATTTTTATTTTATTAGGACAAATAATGATTTATCAAATACTTTCTATATATTCTTGAAATAATAAGGTTATTATTATTATTTCTTGAAATAATAGGGTTCTTGAAATTATTTTCTTTAAAATTCTTTAAAGTTTTGAATTTTGTATTATACATATAAAAGTATAATTTTGGTATAGAAATAGGTGCAGTTAATATTACTGTTATGATTAGTTATGATAATTATATTTTAATTTAATTTACAATTATATGAAGAGGGAATCACCAGACAGAAGTTTAAAAGTACACTCAAAATATCAATTCTATTTTTACCTTTTAATGTTCTCCAAATATTGCAAAAAATTCTCATATGGGTCTAAAGTCAGATTACATTTTAATGTAGATTAAAATGCAGATTTTATTGTAGATAATTCAGATTTGCATATTGGTTATGTGCATCTACTCTGGAAACAAAAGGCCTATATTTGAATCTCATTTCTATCATTTGCTGGAAATATGGGCAAGTTACTAATTGTTATGAGCACTCTTTTCTTCATTAGTAAAAAGGGATGTAATAACTGCCAATTTCATAGAATAAATGAGGTAATTTATTAGGTTAACATAGTTAAAGCTCTTTAAAAATTGGGTGGCACATATTCTGTGATCAATTCTTGCTATGTCATTAAAATATTAACATGTAAGAGTATTCTAGAGAAACAGAACAAATAGGATATGTATGTGAATATATAGGAATGTTTTTTAAGAAATTTGCTCAAACGGTTATGGAGGCTGGCAAGTCCGTCATCTGCAGGTTAGGCAGGCAGGCAGGAGACGCAGGGGAAAGGTGATGCCACACTTCAATTCCAGGGGCAAACTGCAGGCAGGACTTCTTGTTCAGGAAGAGGGCTGTTTCGGTTCTTTTAAGGCCCTTCACTGCTTGCATGCAGCCCAATGACTTAACAGAGGGTCATCTGTTTACTGGAAGTCTACCCACTTAACTATTAATCACATCTAAATACCACCCTCACAGAAACATTCACAATAATGTCTGACCACACATCCGGGCACTGTAGCCCAGCCAACTTGACAATTATAATTAATCAATATAATTAATAACAGAATTTCCTTTTCTAGAGTAGTTATCCTAACTAAGGAAAAAAAATCCATTTTCTGCATTTGTTGTCTAAATATAAAGGAAGATTTAATGTTTCTAATTCCTTTACTGAACAGGGTGGATAAAAAATACAATTTCTTGATTTCACCCCAGTTATGTTTGTCCTATCAATTACTTTATCCACACTTCCTTCAGAATCATTTCATATTTTATTGAATTTTTTCATATTATTTTGGAAGACCTAGACATATATATTGTATTTTGCAATTTTGGTGCCATATTGAGGATATTTGTTAATTGTAACATTATTTTAGGCATATTATTATTTGAAATATTAGAATTTATGGTGTATATTTATTTAATATACACAGGATTAGATTTTTTTTTCTTTTATACAACAGTGCACCTTTGCCAGCTGTACAATGAAAGGTGACTTACTGGATTTTTTTTTTTTTTTTTTAGAGGGAAGGGAGGGAGGGGGAGAGAGAGAGTGAGAGAGAGAGGGAGAGAGAGAGAAACATCAATGTGCGGTTGCTGGGGGTTATGGCCTGCAACCCAGGAATGTACCCTGGCTGGGAATCGAACCTGGGACACTTTGGTTCCCAGCCCGCGCTCAATCCACTGAGCTACGCCAGCCTGGGCCTGGATTTTGTTTTTTAAACATGCTTAGTATTAAGTCAAATGACTTTTGTAAAGCATACAAATTCACATAAGAAAGACAAAAGGAACAAAACAAACAACCAAAAAAAAAATCCAAAAACTTATTTGACATCATATTGGTGATTAAATTTTTTAAAATTATAAAATTCAGCAAATTTAATAATTGTTCAAAGTTAATAGATGATGTATGCTACATTACATAAGTTACAGTTGTTTGTATAGAAAATAAAACAATAGTTAAATAATAATAATACAATAATAAACTGTTTCACATACTCACAACTATAAAACTACTTTTGCCCGCCTCTCTATGTAAGTTAAGATAAGCCATTGTTAGTGTAAATATTAGAACATATATTTGCATTTATCTAGTTTTAGAATATGTTTTCTATATTTCTGTTCCTTAGTGAGCATGTTTATAAGTATTATCCACAGCCCTTTGAATATATTTTAGGGTTATTGTTACAGAACCCCGTCAATGCTGTTCTGCAACAGCTGTGGGGTTCTATTGCTCACTGCCAAGAAGTGTGACTCCCAATGCAAGAGACTGGTGAAAAAAGGAAAGGGATTGTTTATTTACAGGTTATACAGAGCTAGAATAATGGCAGATTTCTGCCATTAATTGCCACTCCTTTTGAAACCACCCCAAATCATAGTCCTGCCTCACTTTGCCAAACCAGGCCAGTTTCAGAATATAGCAGCCAGAGGTCCTGTCTTTTAGAAAAAACAGAAGTCCGCAGATCAATGTTACTGGTCACGGTTCAGCTCCAAGCACCCCTCACTAATCCAGGTGGCTAGGCTGGTCCCCGGTAGTTCCATTGGCTCTGCTGCTGTCTTCTCCATGTAGACTTGAATGTAGGTGGCTGGGCAGGGCACCCCACTGCCACACTGCCAGCTCCAGTGACTCATTGGACTTCTGACTTTCAGACCTCTTTCTTACTCTAGACCACATGGCTTCTTCCTTTCTCATTCAGGCTGGCCTCATTTAAATGCTCAGCTGGGAACTTCCAGTGTGATCTCATATCCAGCCCTTCCTATGATATTTTAATGTCCACAATTTTTGCCAGTTCCTTCATATTTTGACCTTTGTTTGGCTGCCATCTTTAGTCAGGGTAAAAGTTCCCAGCATTGCCTGGACATCTGGGGTGGGCATCCACCCCCGTCTCTCTCACAGGTGCTATATCTTAGCTCTGTCTCGAGTCCCTGAATTCTCTCAATCAAGTACACAATTCCCCCAAGGTGGCAGGTAGCTCTCTTCCCTGCAGGAAGCATAGCTATTAATTTGCCATTGTTATGCATTGTATCTTAAACACCATTATTATTCACTGTCCTCTTCCCCCAGTCAAGGGTTGTGGGGGATACACTATGCACCCCATTACATTGTAGTAATAGTTCCCCAATAAAATTGACAAATCTAGTGAAAACACATCAATAGGAATAGTGCCATTTTTTTTTTCTTCTCTAAATGGTGTGTTATATGAACTATCACATCTTATCAGGAAAATAGCTCAAGAAATTGCTACTATATTAAAAAAATAAGTTTCAGATGACTAAAGCTCTGAGTTTAGGTAAAAATAACCTATACTGTAATTAAATGTAAAGCTAACTTCCTCAAAATATAATAATATGAATTCATTTCATATTAGTTTTTATGAACACTAGAGTTTTGTTTTCAGCAATGTTTACTGAATTATTTTTCATTTTTGCTTCAGGTTTGGGTTTTTTTTTTCCAAATCTTATTTAACAATATTGCCTAAAGCCATGTAACTTTAAAGCTTTATTGCAACAAGAAACATTTAGTTTGCAGGATATGATGGAGGTAAACAAGCTGTTTGCTTACAAGCAAAACATTTCAAAGGGCCTAATTAATAGAAGAGAGAGCAATGTTTTAGCTTTAAAGTTAACAGAGCACTAAATTATTAGCTTTGTGTTAGAAAACTTTAGATAACCTCCTGAGCTCTTTATATTCAAACATGTTGAAAAATCAAAACATTATTCACACTATTTATATACATCATGATATATATATATATATATATATATAAATATATATAGAGAGAGACAGATCACAGATACATATCATATATATATATATATATATATATATATATACATATATAACCTGTCCTTTATTTATTTCATGTTTTTAGAATACACATGGTATGTATTTTGGACATTAGCACCATTCACATCTAATAAAAAGTAAGGCTGCCTTACTAACTGGAAAAGGCACTAAACACAGAAATTATGATTTTACATGTTGTATGTTCATATTCTAATCAACTTTCTTCATTTTTAGTCATATTCAAGAATGTTTATGGTAATCTGCCAATCAGCAGGATCTTGAAATTTGCTGGTGGTCTTACCCTTTTCATCCTCTGCTGAGGTGCAATTAGTGTGGTTTTGTCTAGTTTCCCTCCCTTTCCCACTTCCCACTGCCAACAAAAGAATAGTTACATATCTTTTGGTTGATCTAGGGAGATAGGACCACGCTTTTCAAGCAACACTATAGTTTCTATCTAACTTATGAAGGCAGGTATTCATATATAGGACCACCCTATCCTCCTATTCCACTATCACATTGTTTCTTCTGTAAAGGGGGCTTTGAGGAGAAAGTCAGACTGTAGGCATCTGAGAATGAAACTCCATATATGCAAGCACACTTCCAGTAGGTGTGGGTGAGGAGAGCATGCAAGATCACAACTGGTTGCTCCAGAGGAATGGTATATAAATGGAGGACTATTTAATCTACTCCTGACTGTAGGCACCCAATTTTACCTGATAATGGGATTTTATTTTAATTAATTGATTTACTTAAAAATTATAGTTTATATGCAATATTATGTTAATATTAGGTATACAACATAGTGGCTCAACATTTATATACTTTATGAAGTAATCACCCAGTAAGTCTAGTGATCATCAGCTACTATACAAAGTTATGGTAATATCATTGGTTATCCTCCCCAGGCTGTGCACTGCATCCCTATGATTTATTTTATAACTGGAAGTTTATCCCTCCTAACCTCATTCACCTTTGTCACCAAAGAGGTGAGTTATGGAGGGATGGGAGAATGGGAGTTTAAATAATAAAAGATTTCAGCTTTCACAGAGCCTTTCAATGTCTCACTATATTCTCTCAGCCCTTATTATTTCTGTATTTGCTGACCTGACATCTTACTGGCAGCATCTAAATTTCATCACTGGGGAGTTTTTCTCTGAATGTCAATGTCCATTCTGCTTATTTTTGCTGGCTGTCCAAAACTGATGGGATAATAATGCCCCTGGTGGTAGCCCACAAGTAAAGTAGGCAGAAATTAATATACAAAATATCCATGGTTTCTCAGGGTTCCATTGCTTGTTTTACGTGATCAGCAATGTGCTCTGGAACTGAGCCCGTTACTTGTAGGGGAAATGGGAGTAAGCACTTGCTGGCTTCTTTTCATTTCCTGTCTCTATTACAGCCCTACCCCAGCATTTATGTGGATCACCTCCTAAATTAAGTATGTGAATGATTACTTGCTATCACTTAAATGTATTTCTTGTCAGACAATTTCCTTATAATTTTAGTATTAAGTATAATAGTGAAACAAGATGAAGGTAGACATAGTAAGTGACATTATAAGAGAGTTCTGATACAGTTCGATAGCAAAAAAGAAATGTGCCTAGAAGAAACTTTATCATTCCAGTACTATGGGTTCTTAGATGTTTGTGGTAGTCAATGGATTTAATAAAATAATAAAATAAAAAATAGCTGCTGTGATGAAAATAATAATAAATATTATGAACAATGTTGACTAATAAATACAGCCAGTTAGATGCTAATGAATAAATACCTTGAAAAAACAAACAAAACTGACCCAAGAAGAAATTAATGACATATAACTGTATTTATGTTAAATAAATTTAATTTATAGTTTATAATTTTAAAAAAACAAGATAGTTTCCCTTTTCCCTCCAAACAACACTACCGCCACCAATGACAACAACAAAAATCATATATGAAGAGACCAGGGGAAAAAAAAGAAGCAAATAATAAAAATACTTTCCAACTTTTGTATGAAGCCAGTATAACCCTGATACCCAAATCAGATAACACAAGACATAAAATCTGTACAGAAACAAAAGAAAGACAGCGTGTGTCTTAAAGTTTTCTGGATTTGTTTCAATAAGGCATGGTGAAGCATGTAGACATGAAAATGTCATGAAGGGAAAGCTTTTACTCATGGTTTCCTATAAACAGCTGGCATGGGTAGCCCAGAATGAGGAGGTAGGATGATCAGTCAGGGGAGACAGGGGAAACATTGGGCAAGGGACTTTACTGTGGTTTCTGGAGTAAAGAACAGAATAAGAAGTCTATGTAGGTTTAGAAATTTGCTAATTTGAATAGTTTCAAATTAGCATTAGGACTGTCCTTACTTGTTTAGGACTTGGCCTTGGGCTGAGTAGGTCAGGTGGATAGTAGCCCAGATATGGGTCTGGATTGGTTGGTTTGCATACCAAAGGCATACTCCAAAAGGCAGTTGTTTACCATCTCTAAGACTTAGCTAACCCATAAAGAGACAGCCCTTTTAAGGTCATCAAGACCCACAGATGTCACAACATCAGAAAATAGGAAATAAAATGTATTATCAATTGTGCATATTTTATAGGCATTGACAAAAATAGCTGAAATTGAATTGTCTTTTTCTTTTTAAGAAAATATCTCTGTGTTTTTTTAGGAAATAATAAAATACACATTTTTTCAAAGGACTAGAAATGGATAGACCTATTCACTTTAAAAAGAAATTTGACCTAAGAATATTTAAAAGTGTAAATTCTGAGTTTGAGAGCCAGCTTCTTGGCATAGGGTATTTCTGACACACAGAAGACACCAATATACATGTCCACTGCACAGACATTCAGACCAGGCTCAAGACCAATATAAAACATAAAATTCAGCTTTTGGTGAAATTTACTGCATGCTTTTTGAGGTGAAGGCACAAATTTGTCATGTATCTAATCTAAAACAAAACAAACAAAAGAATCGGGGTGGTAATATGAGAGCTGGACAGTGTAGGAGCAGGTTGAATGATATATAAATTTCCAATATTTATTCAAAGAATGCAAACATATACTGAAAAAGTAATGCTTTTTTATTTGAATTTAGTTCTGACAAAAAGTCATCACTTGACAATTGCATAAAGAACTAACTCCCTTCTTTTATAGGGGGATTATCTATGACCTTCAAATTGGTTAAACGTTCTTTCAGCAGAAATTGTGAGACAGGACAAAATTTTAAACAAGTTGTCTTGGGATGCACTTAATTCTGATGAATATTTTAAAGCCCTCCCCACCATTTTTAACTACAATTTAAAGAAAAATTAGTTTTATATGGTTATTAATACTGGCATATCTATGACCCCAGTAACTAAAGATTCTGAAGTTATAAATGAACTCTTTTTTCTCTACTTATTATTGACTGAATGTTTGTATCTCCCCTGAATTTATAGGCTGAAGTTCTAATTCCCAAGATGATGGAATGAGGAGGTGGGGCCTTTGATAAATAATTTACCAAGGTTATGAGGGTGGAGCCTTCATGAATTAGAGTACCACCAGAAAGCGTGCCTCTTTTCTCTGCTCCCCACTTTGTGAGGACACAATAAGAAAATAGACATCTGCCCATTAGGAATAGTGTCCTCACAAGACACCAGATCTGCTTATGCCTGGATCTTGGACTTTCTAGCTTTCAATTCAGTCAGAAATGAATGTTTATTGTTTAAGGCAGAAATGAATATTTATTGTTTAAGGCACCAGTCTATGGTATTTTTACTGTGGCTGCCTGAAATGACTAAGTGTAACAGTAAAAATTGTAAACTATACATTAAGAATGATACAGTATATGGCACTTTAAAAACAATATTAATAAAAATAGTGTTAAAAGTATAGAGCACAAACCGTTATCTGAAAATTTAAAATAGATAATAAGCTTAAAAATAATCTTATATTAAGACTAAATAAAAAGTGTAAAGAAGCATAAATAAGAACAACTCTTTTTCTAGAAATACTAAAGGTAAGATTTGTTGCGTGGGTCACCGGCCAGCAGTGACCACGAAACACTGCGGATGGCTCGCCGAAAACACGCGAGAAAAAACATGCACAGAGACAAACTAGTTTCTGTGGGGAAGTAGGGACGAAATGGCCACCCCCCCTAGTGGGGAGTACGCCGATTTACCATCCATACCTGCTTTTATTGGGCTCATTTTGCATAATAATTCAGGTAAAGTACAGGACTCATTAGGGGGAAGTAAGGAACCATAGAAAACAAGGAACTCTGCCAGTCTATTTTGAGTTGGGGTCAAAGAGCTGTAAGACTTTGAGGAACAAACTAACTTCCTCCTTGGACCCCTCTCATTCAACTGAGAGCATTCTAAACAAAGAAGGTTTCACAGTAATTTACATATTCTTTCTTAGGCCTGATCACCCGGGGAATCCGCTCTTTTCAGCACAGAGCTGCACCACCCTGTCATTGTTTCAGGCTTAGGTGGAGCAAGGGCACTAAGGCAACCAAGAGATAAGGAGATTTTCTCCCAGACGAGGAGAACTCAGGCTATGTCAAAGCTGAGGAGCGAGGGTCCATCACCCTCTTTTGCTGCAGCCCCCCAAGTCCTTCTTTTGGGGGGCCTCCCAAAGTGATCGTGCCTGGCTTAGGTCGTTCCCCCCGTGGGGAATCTTACCCATCTTTGGCTAACCGATCAAGCTTTTTGGGGTTCAGTTATGAATAGAGCAGCAGAAGCAGCATTCCTGCCAGGGAGATAAGCTTTTGTCTCCTTGCTGGCTTATGGTTCCAAGGGCATTCCCTTAGCCTTAGCCTGGGTGGTGGTTTCAGCTTCTGATACCAGTCAGGGCGGTTCCCAACAAAGATTTCTAATAGATGTAGAAGACATACATGCCTTTTCAGTTAAGAATAGGTTACCATATTAAATAGCTTGAAAGGATTTTAATTTCCTAAATGAACTAATGGTATTAATCTTCTCTTCCTTGGGGAATTACTGACATAGAGCCACCAAGATGCGATCTTTGTAGTATTAAACTTACATCACCACCCCATATCAAAAACGTGTCTTTTGGGATATATATTCTACTTTAACAAACACACCTCCAACAGTCATCAAAATAATCATTCCAGATCAGACTCTAATTTTTTGCTGGACAAATGAATGAAATAATATTAATTAGATGATGCCAAAGTTGATTATAGGTTAAAAGATTAAGTAAAACAACCATAAAATCTGTAGATTTTCTTAGTAAAAGTCAATATTCTGGAAGCATTATTTGTAATGTATTTTGTATGATTGAAGGACAATAAGAAATCAGTTAGGAGGAGAAAAGTGAGCAATGTTTTTAATACATGTTCTTTATATAAAAACTTCTAAAATGTATTATTTTATTTTGCTAGTATTTACATTGTACTGATACCATTTTTTAAAGCTTAGCAATTTTGAGGATTTAAATGATCTGATAAAGAGCTAGAATTCATTAAATTTTATTACATAAATTATTTTATAAATTCAGTTTCTAGTTTTCTCTTTCAAATTGTGTAGATATTAAATAGCATGCTGATGCTATTAAAAGACAGCCAGGATAACCACATACAGCTCTAGGTATATTAGGAATCTTTATTTTTTAAAGATGCATGGGATAGCTCAGAGATAAATGCTACTGAATGCTTAAAGCTTAATAAACCATCAAATAATTAGGCAGATCAGCAACCAATTTTCTGCTTATCTGCCCTAAACACTATACTTACAATACTACCTCTCATCTCTGCAGTCTAGAATGTGCTATCAATATACCTAAAGATATTCCTTTCATTTCAACTCTAATTCCAAATTTGTAAACAAGATTTTGTTACTATTCCAATGTTGTCATTTGAGACATTTCTATAGAAATGAAAAGTTTTTAGTTATATCAATTCTACATACATGAATTTAATAAAAATAATATAGAGCATATAGAAGACACTGAAATTATGGAAACAAATGAGACAATGTGTTTCATCATGAGCTCTTAGTTCTTAAAGGTCACATCTGTTGTCATTCTTGGAATATAAGTAATTTAGATAATTTTTGTAAAAAAAAATTTAAATTACAACACTGACATATTATCCTTATGTTTTCTATCCCTCCTGCTCCTAGAAACTATTAGTGTATATTTTATTAGATAAAAACTCAGAAAGTTTTTCATTCAGATTTTATTTTTTATGAGATTGACCTTCATGTTTTGTTGGTGGAAATTAGGCTTTTCCACAGGGTCATGAGGAAATCATTCTAAGGACCCACAGATAGAAGGTTGAAGTGGGGCATGGTTTATTTGTGTGGAAATAGAGACCACCCCCTGGGTCTCCAATGGCCCATCTCCATCTGTCCTGCAATGGAAAAAGTCCAGTCATGCCCTCAGCAAGGCCAAGACAAAAGCCAGTGTCTAGAGTTTTTACTTCATATTAAAGTTTAGTCTTTTAGAGCTTGAAGGCAGCTGCTAAGTGGTCTCAGTCCTCATCAGGTTGCTTAGCTTGTTCCTGGCTCTTTGGTGGTGGAGTTCACATGGTTGTTGGCCAGTGGCTATGGGGAGAGAATGTAGGAGTGCACATGGTGAGCGTGTTACCAGGTGAACTAGAGAGAGAGCTGCTTCTCTATCCCTTGGAACTATACCAGCTTGAATCTGGGACAGACCAAGTGCTTTCTCAAAATGATCAATTAATTTTCTAGCTATTTGTAGTCTTTCGATGGGTTTACCTCCCATACAATCCCTTCTCCCCAGTGGAGACTGACAGGCCTCTTTGGTCAAGAACCACCCCCTGTACCATTTTGACTCTGTTTTGCCTGTGCTTGCCTTCCCCTTTTCCCACCTGGCAATCTTATGGGGAGGGCAGGCAGGGTGTTAATTCTCTTGGCAGAGCAATGCTATGATGCCCTGGAGTGTGAAGCTGTAGCTTCCTGGGGAAACAAATAGGCTCCTGCTTCCCTTTTTATTAAGTTCAATTCTAATCCCTTTGCTTCCTTTCTAGCTGAACACCAACAGTGCCATATGGAGTTTCATTTTCAGGATAAAAATTTTTAGCTTAAAACTTTTCTATGGATACTCCTTCTCTAAATTAAATTATATGAAAACAATAGAAAATAAATTATATATATAAATATATGCATATCATATTTGGGCTTTGATAAATGTAAAATAAATGGTTACATTCCTTCCCACTGAAGGAAGCATAGCAAAACCAGTATTCTTTTATTGATATTCACATATCAAAAACTATGTGTAAATTGCCCTGAAAAACTATTCTTTGAAAAATGAATTTTGATACAAAAGAATTGTGGGACATCTATTTTACATCCTGTGAAAAAATCAGCTGAGAATGGATCAAAAAATCTAAATATAAGTGTTAAATTGTATAAAACTCTTAGAAGAAAACATAGTTATAAACCTTCATGAATTTAAATGAGGTAATGATTTCTTAGATTACAACAGCAAAAGCAGTAGCAATAAAATAAAAATATGTAAACTAGTCTTCATAAAAATTAAACATGGCTCGAAGGACAGTATTTTAGTTACTTTGTTCTACTGTAAAAAAATTTCCATAAACTAGATGGCTTGAACAGCAAACACAGTTCTTCACAGTTCTGGAGGCTGGAAGTCTGAGATCAGGGTGTCAGCTTGGTTGAGTTTTTGGTGAATGTCCTTTTCCCAGTATATGAAAAAGTCCTCTTCTTTGTGAGTTCTCACATGGTGAAACAAGAGTGAGCTATTTCTTTGATCTCTTCTTATAAAGGCATTAATCCCATTCACAGATCCTCCACATATCCAGATTAATTGTGACCTAATTAACCCCCAAAGGCCCCACCTCCAAATACCATCATACTGTGAATTAGATTTCAACATATAAACTTCTGTTCAGCATGACAAACATTGAGTCTATAACAGACATTATCAATAGTTTGAAGAGGTAATCCCTGAGAGAAAATATTTACAAAATACATATCAGATAAGGAAATATCAAAATATATCTAGAAAATATAAAGAAATCTTGCAATTCAACAATACAAATACATGATACCATTAGAACATGAAAATAGAATTTCAATATTGTTCCAAAGTGATATGAAAATGGTGAATTTTGCAGAAGAAGAAATGTTCAACATCATTAGTCATTAGAGAAATGAAAACCAAAAACAATGATATACAACCAGTTAAATTTAATTAAAAAGTTGGTCAAAAACAGGACTGGGATATAGAGAAACTGAAACCCTCATACATTAGAGATGGAGGGTAAAATTGTACAGATGCCAAAGTCCAAGGCTGTAACTATTGATTGTGCAAAATAATTACCCTCAGGGTGGTTGTTCCTCCAGGCAGTTATGAGTTATCCAGAATTCGTCCCATGAGATCATAATTGCAAGTTCTCAGGATCCCTTTGCTGCCCCTCCCCCTGCCCTATGAGACCCTCCCAGAGTGGCACTTTGCATGCCTACACATACCAGAGAGGAAGGCAGACAAAAGGTTTGATGCCTGGCAGTACTATATAAGGAAGAGGAGAAGGCAAATTGAAGTGTGAGTTCAGCTACAAGGATGGATCATAGTTTATTTATTTTTTCTTTTTCTTTTAAAAATAGATTTGAGAGAGGGACAAAGACAAAAGAGATTCAACACACACAGAGCTCTGATTACCCGCCAAGGGCATTTTGGTTTCTGACAGTAACGTACATTTTTGTAATTACTGTGGAGTAGTTCAGCCTTTTCACTTTCACTTCATTGAATAACTCCTTGGGTTTGTTATTATTGTTCTGCTCATTTAGCAGAGGGACAGACAACGGAAGGGATAAATTGAATTGCCTTAAATCACACAGCTACAAGCTGAAGATGGAAAGCCCGGTGTGCATGGAATTTTTTTATTGTGTATATCGCTCTATTAGGATAGTGATAAAACTATTTCAACTAGATTCCTTCAGTCTTCTGTACAATAATGCAGTAGAGGAAGCAGAAATAATTGTGGTTTCAACTCAGAAAGCCAATAGCAATATAGGTTCTGGTTCCCTCTTCTCCCTTTGAAATGAAGCTACTAACATCTGGCCAGCATTGTTGTTGGTGTTAAAAATTCATCAGGGATACAGAAAAGTTCAACTAACATGTAACTACTTTAATACAATTCCTATCTCATTTGGGTTCTTGTATTTCAACACATCTACATATAAATACAAGTAATCTCATAATTTATAATTGGAAACTAAATGTCAGAGAATAATGTCTAGGTCTGCTGATCTATTAAATAGTTGAATTAATAAATTATAGTTCACCCTTAAGAATATGGGTTAGCAACCATATTTATTAAAAATAGGGTTTTTATTCATCTGTAATCTCATCTTCAACAATAGATTCCATTTCACATGTATAAATTTATTTTTATGTTAACCATGCATGATACATGTTTAAGATTAATGCTTACCGTGGCTTAACTACAATAACTATATTATTTCATATTATTAAAAAGATTAAATCAAATTTCTAATGTCTTTTTATTAACCTAAATTTTAAGAGTAATGAAAAGTTTAATGAAGATAAAAATATTCAGACTGCTATATAAAAACTGTACTAGTGAGATATTCCCAAGAAAATTTTAAAGATATGTAAAAATATAATTATTTTTCTATATGAGAGAATGAGCTAAGAGGTAAACATAGAACTTGTAATTGTTAAGAAGTTTGAGAATGGATATGACAGAGTAGTATACATACTCTAAACCCTGGACTATTATATACTGTGTTATCTGATAAACTATTGAAACTTTTTCTTAGTTTCTTTGTAAATGTTAATGATGATTCTTGATACACAAACGCATGTATACACAAAAGTATTCACAGATATCGATAGACAGTAAAATCCTTATCTTATGAAAATGAAAACATTTAAAAAACATTTAATTGTTCATGGTTATCAATAGATTATATTTCTATAACTCAATTAGGTATTATTCTGGCCTGCAGAAATGTTAATTGAGATTACATTTATGACAGATTACTGAAAGGGAAAAAGAAAAGCAAAGAAGCATGATATGAAAGGAAATTGAATAATTTTCCAATAGTGATAATACTTGCTTAGTAGAAAAGAGTGGTTATTTATTAAGAATGAATAAAAGTGTTTCAAGTTTTGTGTGTATTAGGGATGTGTTAGTGAATGTTTTAAAATTACATACCTATTTATTTTGAGTTGGTAATGTACGATTGTGTTATAAATTGTGAAAATTTTTGAAAGGTATGTAAGGGAGAAAAGAACTATCAAACTTCCCTTTTCCTACACAGTCAGAGGTTACTACTGTTATTTATTTCTTATGTTTCTTCACAGAGAAATTACATACATGCATATAATTTTTATATATTCTTTTGTCTTTTCTTTGCCATATTATTTATGAAATATTTTTCTCTATTGTTACACATAGAGCTACTTCATTCTTTTCAATGGATACATGCCTTTTCTTTATGTGGGTGTATTGTGTTTAACATACTAAATATTCTATTGGTGCACAGTTAGTTTGCTTCCCTCCTTTTGTTATTATAAGTCAGGTTGCAATGAATATAGTTATACAAACCACATTTTGTACACTAAGTGTATAACTATGATAAACATCCAACAATAGAATTATTAGGTAAAAGTGAATATGCATTTTTAATTTTGATAGTTTTCAATTTCTCCCCATAAAGATCTGTCAATTTATAGTCTCATCCAGAATGTTTTAGTCTGGGGGCATCTTTGAAACCTTAAGTCCTGGAAGAGCACATATAATTTGTACTTAAGATTGAATTGTATTATATATGTACAATCTGTCATTATAAGTGATAATGTCTGTTTGATCTATATGAATTTCATCCTACATGACCTCCCACCTGTCTTTTAGTCTAACCCTTAGCAAAAATTGTTTAAATGGAAATTTATGGAACTTTAGAAATGAGAAATGCACATGAAATAGACACTTTTTAGATGGCTAAACAGTCTGGCATGCCTCTCATCCAGACTTGTTCTGAGGAAAAATTATATATATATATAATTATATGATATATAATCTTTCTAAAACATGCTCCATCTTTACTTAGGTTTCAATTCCAAGTAAATAATTTCACCTGGCCAACTCTATCATCTTTCAAGTCAACAGTAAAAAGCCTTTTGATTAAGGAGGCCTTCTTTTGTCTTACTGAAGACAAATGTATTTGCTCTATGTACTCTGCATCCTCCCACTACACAGTACCATACCCAACCACAGCTTCATCTTATTTGAAGTTACTTACTTGAAGTATTTATTTGAAGTTACACTTCTCAATTACACTACTCAATTACTTATTTGAAGTTACACTTCTCCACCAACCCAAAAGATCCACGAGTGAAGTGGCTTTGTATTCGTGCACTGTGGTGTACTCAGTGGCCATCTGAGTTTATGTTCAAAATATATGTGCTGGATAAATAAAGCTAGCCAACTATATTACTATGTACCAGAAGCAGAATATTCTACAAAGATGATAGATAGATGGATGATAGATAGATGATAGATAGATAGTCAATAGATCACAAATATGTATTTTATGACCCCATTATAAGATGTGATTTTTACTATTATTACCATTTATAGATGAAGAAACTGAGGAAGAGAGAAATTAAGTGGCTTGCTCAAGATCACACACGCAATAAGTGACAGAGCTTGAATGGGAACTAGGCAATCTGACTTCAGGGCCTGAACTCTCAGCCAATGCAAGGAGCAATGTATGTTCAGTAGTTTTGGTAGGGGAACTCAAGAATTAAAGATTTTAGCTTCAATCATATTTATAGGCTTATGAAATATGCAGAGATACATGCAGGCATGTGGAAAGCTGTTGTTCCAGGGGCTGGAATGCATGACCTACATGACTCCAAAGGTTCACAGGCAATTCAACCTTTGTGCCCCAGGAGGTCTGCAAGTGATGGAAATGGTATCTGAGCCATTGTGTTCCAGGGTAAGAATGTCTGGTGGCTGCACCGGACTGCAAATCTTATACTATTAACCTGTTTTTCAAACCCCTTACCCACAGTTCCTTCTCTTTATAAAAAGGACAGTTTGAGATGAGACGTTAGAGGGTTTTTAAAGGTATAAAACCCTTATCACCAGTGTCTGAATAAAGTGCTCATATAAATTCAGTCCTAATTATTGGATCTAGTAGTGGCAGGCAGCATGAATGTCAACTTTTCTAATTTTGGTTTTATTATTTATGAGAATGTGAGAAAGGGTGTTTGTACCAAGAAAGTGACTCAGACCAACAGTAAATTGAAAAAGAGGAAGAAGAAGAGGAAGAGGAGAAGGAGAAGAAGAAGAAGAAGAAGAAAGAGAAGGAGAAGAAGAACAGGAGGAGGAAGAAGACGAAGGAGGAGAAAGAAGAAAGAGAAGAAGTGAAGGGAAGGGAAGGAAAGAGAAAAGGAAAGAAAGAAAAATACATGAGGAAGAAAGAATAAAATATATGTTTGAAAAATATAACACAAATACATGATTGCAACTTAATGTATAATTAATGTTCTCAGTTTTATTTTATAGCATTATATAGGTTTCCCTTATTTATTGTAGATCTAAATTCAGAGAAAGGCACATTTTTATTCAGTGAAAGGAGCACTTTATTATTTGTTTTTCAGTGTTTTTCAGTCACATGAAACATTTCCTTTTATCATTCTGCTTGAGGTGCCCAGGCATGCCTCATGAAAAATCAGCTTTCAGCATCCTCTGGGACTTCATAAAACTCATTCTCTATTCTTCTCCTTGAGTTTTAGGCCTGCAGTAGCTCAACATGATGTTTTTTAAAAGGTGGACTCCTACTAAGATCACATCTGTTCAAATCACTTTTTGTTTGTTTCGAAGTTACTAAAGATAAAATATTTGAATATGAATTAATACTCACAATATGTATTTAATATGCACTTTAAAATCAATATGTATTTCTTTGCACTTTAGAATTCTTATTTAAATTTATTATTAAAGTATTAATATAAGAAACATCCAAATCTATGAGAACTTTTATGAGTCTTTTTGAGCCAAAGTTACAATAATTTGTGGGAAGCAAAATCTCAAAAGATTTAGAAAATGCTCTAGAGGATGGAAGTTTTACTACTTATTTTATATATTACAATTAATGGAGGAAGCTTAAGGGGTTTACATGAAATTCACTGGTTACAGATTTTAGAGAGGTGGGAGAAAACAAAGCAGGAAAACCTATGGGATTGTATAAAAAGTAAAATGAATAAACACATTATTCTTTTAAATAGGCAGGCACAGATTACTTAACAGCAGACAATTAATGCAATCACAATAACAATAAGGAGCTCTATGATATCCTGCTCTGGGAGAAATTGTGCCCTCAGGGGTTTGGAAAAAGTAAATTACTCTGACATTCCAAAGGTTTGTTATCAAAGATTCGAAAAGACAACAGACAGGCTCAGTTAAGGAATGACCTTTGTCGGTGAAGAAACTGGGCCAGGATATGACTGCTTGTCATTACCTGCTTTTAGTTTGAAGGTTTTAATTTCAGATCGTCCTTTGTGGTTACTTTAGGTCCCTGAGTTTGTGAAGCTCACCATGCAGTCTTTCCCTGTGTTTGTCAGGTTTTGTTTTTGGTCGCTTTTTCATCTGCAAAAGTCCTTTAGATACCTATTTTTAAATGCTTCTCTCTCTTTCTCCCTCTCTCTTTCATTCTCTGGCTCCATATGTGTATATGTCTGTGTGTGTGTGTGTGTGTGTGTATACACATATATATGTATATATAAATACGCATATATATGTATATATAAATGTATATATACACACACACACATATATAGAGAGAGATCACAACTGTAGACTAAAATTTATTAGTTAGCTAATATTAATAAAAATCAAGGGAAAAGGAAATTGTGGAAAATCAATAGAGCTGAGAACTACTTAATAACTTAAATACAAAGCCTGTCCAGAAAATATCCAATCATGGGATATGAAAAAAGAAAGGACATTTTTTGAAGAAGAGACAAGAGACCAGAAACATTGTACATAAGACAATGAGACCTTAGTCCCCTTCAAAGTAGGCACATTGGGACCTCACAAGTTCTCTTGCTCACTATCAACTGCCTTGTCATGTATTCCTGAATATCATCAATGATCTGAAATCTCTTCCCTCTCAAAGGTGATTTTAGTTATGATAAATCATAACTGAGATAAATCACCCTGAGAGTCACAGGGTATCAAATCTGGGCTATAAGGAGACTAGGTTACCTGGGGTACTTGATACCTCACCAAAAACTGCACATGTGATTCATGAATGGTGAATTGTCATGATGAACCTGCCAATCATCAGTTGCTTATAGCCACAGCCTTCTGAATCATTTAAATAGTTTCCAAAGAAAAATGTTCAAGCTTAATGCAAAATATAATGCAGATCCACTGCTCTACTCGCTCAGTCATTTTGAATGTGATGGCCACGTGCTCACTCAGCAGTGTCTACTGCCCCTATTGACTAGCACAGTGAAGTTTTTTTGTTCTTGCATAAGCATTCCAGTCCACTCTTCTTGGCTGCCAGGTTATATAAATGTCACACAAACTATTCTTGTCATATTAACGAGGGGAAAACTTTTTTCCAGGCAGACCTTGTATATTTGTGCTATAAAATAAGTTTTCTACATTTAAGAAGCAAATGGAACATTAAATTAAAATACCTAAAGGATATAACTTTATTTTTTCCTATATTTCCTTTACATTTTTACCTACTATTTAAACTTAGACTTTGTTTTATATAATAATTATTTTATAAGTAAAAGTTATAAATGTATTCTAGGGAATTCTAGTGAACTATTTTAAATAAGTAGTCAGTTTATAATTTATCTAAAATGGGAAGTAAATACTGGTACTAAAGTGGAAATGTAGCTGGGTAGCATGGGATTGGGCCCTTGTCACCATTCATAGGCATACCACAGAGATATGTATGAAAGAAAATAAGTTTTTATTAACAAGGTTCCTGATATGAGGGAGCTGAGAACACACCTGCTGAACTGACTGAGTTGACCTCTCCCTCAAAGCATAGAAAGCCAGTCACCTCTAGAAAGACTGAAGTCCAAATCCAACTCTAGAAGATCCCCATTATATCTTATCTGTAGCCCAAGGTTGTTACTTGAATGAGTCTCCATCTCTCTATGTCCCTCTGGTGCCAGAGTCACCATCACCTCACAGCAGCTCTATCTCTGCTCTCTCTCTCCAGGTGTCTGTGGTACACTGCCAGATCAATCCAGATGGCCATGCAGGGGAAGCTGCATTTGCAGGGAACTTCCCAGCTCATGTTTCAATGTGTGCTGCTTTTAGGGAGAGAGAGTGGAAGCAGTCCAGGATCCCAGAATCCCATGTACTCCAGAACCTGGGAATGTCCAGCTTTTCAACCAATGAGGGCCAGTGTCAGCCATATTTACCCTTCTTCCAGTCAACATGTTTTGCAAGGAGGCAAAGTCTGGAACCATGCATGTTTGTAAAATCTTCCTTCTGCTGAGTAAAGAGCTGGTTGTCTGTCCTGGGCAATTGCCTTCCTTTGAGGCCTCTCCCTTCCCAAAAAGAGTGAGCTGCCTTTAATATGCAATTCTGCTTTGGGTGTTTTTTCCTTGCCCCCTGCCTTCTCCAGTGACACTGTTACAGAAATATTCACATATTGTTTGATATTCATCCAATATTGTGACAGTTAGACTAGTATGAATTTTTATTCCATGTATTAAGCATGTGACTAATAGGCATCTCTGCACCAAAATTCATTCTCCTCCTCACTCACATAAATAGAAGTACCAATCACATGGCTGCCCTATGATATTACATTTTGGAATCTCTCAGTTATGTGAACCTGTTAAAAATTATTCTCTTGTTAAAATGCTAAGAAAGAGTTTTTAAAAAATTTCTATTGCAATAAGAGAATGGCAAGAAAAGAGAATAAGAAGAAAAACAGATTCAGCTCTAAATACAAAAAAAAATAATGGGGGGGTGTTGGTTATAGCCAAGGAACAGGGTGAGAAGGTCAGTGGATGGAAAATTACTGCAGACCCACAGACTGCACAATTAAAATACAAATGATCCTCCAAGACTGACAGGAAACAGGTTCAATATGAGGAGCCCTGCAATGACAGGGCACTTGGTTTTGAATAGGGCAATAACAAAGTGGGGAAAAAACCAAACCCACAACCCTAAAACACTCTGCTGTGGGTATTACATAATAGAAATGTACAACGGGGATACTGTACCAACCTTTCACTGGCAAAGATGTGTTCATTAAGTGAAAGCAACCAAAGGGTTTGTGTTTTGTGTGTGTGTCCTGATTTGTTTTGGTTATTTATTTTTGTGGTACTAGCAGTTTATCTACCCTCTTAACAATTTTTTGAGTGCATGATACCATACTGTTAACTACAGACACTCTACAACAGGTCTATATTTTCACCAATATGTCCCTAGAGCAAGGGACATAAAGGAAAGAAAAACAAATGGGATCTCATCAAAATAAAAAGCTTCTGCACGGCTGAAGAAAACAGCATTAAAATGAAAAGAGAACTAATTGTATGGGAAAGCATATTTTCCAATGATACCTGGGACAAGGGTTTGATTTCCAAAATAAATAAAGGGTTTGTGTTTTAAGATGTAAGCTAAATGAAACAATTGATTGAAGATATTTCTACCTTAAGAAAAATCCCTGCCTTCCTCTTCTCTGGGTTTCACCTGAAAACATCAGATTATCTTTATTCCTCCTAACTATACACTTGGAAACAATCAGTAGTAAAATAAAAGGAATAAAAAGACACCCCTAAAAAACCATGCTTCCCAAGACATGATGTCGAGCTCCCCACCCTTCAGTGCAACTGCCTGGTTAGAAATAGGGCCTGGAAGGCAGTGAGTGAAAAGCTACCCAGCTGTGCTTGTATGAGTCATGGCCAACTCTACCACACAAGTTAATTTTGGAAGAATTTCAACTATTTACTCATATATTTTGCTCCTTTTTTTCTTCTCCTTCTGGTATACCAAATATTTGTATGTTACATCTTGTGTTGACAGGTCTACAAACTCACCATGCTTTCCTTATTTCTGTGTAGCCCATTAAAGACATTTTGGAGTAAAGCATTCTTTTGATTTTCTCAAAGTGATTCCATCTCTCTGCTGACACATCTGTACTTACATGCTACTATTTTTTTGCTTCAGAGACCTTAACATACTAACCATAGTTAGTTTATATTCCTTGTTTGACAATTAAAAAACTGTTATGCATATAAAAGTACGGTTCTGATACCTACTTTGTTCAAATTCTGACTCTTAGCTTCCTCTGTAATTTTTGTTGAAAGCTATCAGGTAATAAAAAAGGTGTGATATTTTATATCAATCTTTCTAGGACTTCACAATGTTTATTGATTATTGTAGGCATGTGTGCCAGAGGTTTCAAATCTTTTGCTGTCCTGGATTTTAGCTTCTCTGTTGTGTTCTGGCTTCTATAATGACTCCTTATTAAATAGTTTCTGTGTCTCACTGCTATTTCATCAGTAAAACACTGTTATTATAGTAGAACCCTGGTAGCATAGTGCTAAGTTATGTGGGAAGGAAAATATTTTATAATTTTATGATCAAACTTCAATGTTTTAGTTGGGCTTGTCTAAGGCTGGTATCTTAGGGTTGTTATCTTCACACGCATCATAACTTTTTTTTGTTTGTTTGTTTGTTTTGTTTTCAGCTTTGGTGAAAACAATAGAGGATGCTGAATTCAGAGAAATGCCCTTAGCTTACATGTGATAAGGATCTGACAAGGTATTTTTACGCAGAGAATGGGCAGTTTTATGATGAACTATCAGGGTGTATTTCAATATGGGTATTTTTCCCCCAAATTAATAATTTTCTAACAATTAAATGTTTCAAAGGGAAGATTCCTCATCAAAGAACTTGATTGCCCATATCTTCATCTGAATTTCAATTTAATTGTGCATTTCTTTTTCTAAAGTTGTTTTGATTCTGGATAGCTAGTTTACCTGGATGTTAAGGTAATAAGTCTTTTTGGTTTATTGACTAAGGATGGTTCACACAAATACAGATGAAGTAGAAAACTTTCCTCTAATGTCTGTTCTTTTAGAGATAAATAAAACTGTGAGATGAAGTACACTCATTGCTACCTTCATAAGCCTCTCTACTTTGCTAAATGACAACACCACCTCTTCAATTGTGCATGAAATCTGATTTAAGGAGTCAGAATTCTGTGAGAAAATAATATCTTTCAAGAATCAGGATGACTTTTTTTCTGCCTAGAATTGTAACTCTCAAAAAGCATGCACCACTTATCACCTATATCAGGATGTTTAAATTCTTTTGGAGAAAGATGTAGAAATATGCATTGATTATAACTTTCCAAGTAATTCTTATGTATACTAAATTTGTAGTACCTTTGGTCTCAGATAACACATTCCCTCATTCTGTTCCAAAGACTTCAACTTAACAATAGCCTAGATCTTTCTTTTTATCAATTTTGAAAAACACAAAGAGTTGAGCTTTTATGACACAAGATGGTACAATTGCTCTTATATCACTTGACTGTTCATATCCATGGTGTTTGGGGTTTATCCTGAATACATATATATCACATGAAATGATTTACAGTCTTTATGTACCTTTTACTTCTTGTTTTGGTTGTCCTGGTAAGCATTACAGTACCACTATGGATTTGAAGCCACAGTCTAAGTGGTTGGGGTTCTAATATACTGTTTTCATCTCTCTTTTTTCACTGGAGAAATTGCCCTGGTTACTAATAAGTTCAGCTGCTAGCTAGAAACCTATTCTAAAAAAGGATTTCAAAGAAACTTCTGACAAATCTTTTTTTTTCAAATTCCATTTTTGCTTATAGTGATATCCTATGCAACATATTGTTACTTCTCAAATACTGAAATTAGCTAACATCATTTCTGAGTGCATCACACCCTTTGGTTGCCAACTAACACAGTGCTTGCTCCTGCTTGCAAAGGTTAAATCTATAGCTATTTTCAGTCCCATGTGTGCCTGGTCTAAGTTTCTCCCACTTTCACTGGCCCTGGCTTCTGTCTACCCAGCAAAACTCTTGGTAGGAATTGCAATCATTTTGACAGTCAATCTTCCAGATAAATATAAATTGGGAAAACTAGATTCCCATTTAGTATACAAAATGTATCTTTGTTGGGAAACAAGGAGTTTCTCGTATACATTTTATGTAAATTGCTATGAAATAAAATAGGAATATAATAAAAATAGGAATATGATAGAAAATATGATAAAATAATTTATCATATATTTTACTTTTTATGTATGTTTTACATATTTTAATGTATTTGCATATTTATGTATTTTAATATATGTTCATATGTTGTGCATACAAAATTATTGGATATAATTTAATTGGAGGGAATCGACTTTTTAGACAATTTTTGAGCCTGTTCTTTGTGTTACTTGTGGTCATAATGACAAGAGATGTGCATATATAAGACACATACATTTTTTGTAGTAACTTGCTACATTCCTTTTTTTAAAAGACTTTTACTTAATTTTAGACAGAGGGAAAGGGAGAAAGAGAAGGAAGAAGCACTGGCATGTGGTTGCCTCTCAGATGCCCTCCAGCAGGGACCTGGTCCAAAACCCAAGCATGTACCCTGACTGGGAATCAAACCAGTGACCCTTTGGTTCATAGGCCAGCACTCAATCCACTGAGCCAAACCAGCCAGGGCAGTGACTTGCAGTATTCTTATACTAATGAGATGATATAAGATATTTTTCTAATGAGATTAAGCAGTTCTACAATAAAATTTTAGATAATTTTAATATTTATTTTAAGTATACACAAAGAAGCAAAGTATTATAAGCAAATAATTCCCCATATTCTCACTCATCTCTGTAAATAATAAGAAAACAGATTGTATTTAATATCTAATCAGGTGTCCTGACCTGAACTCACTAACCAGGATTATAAGATATATATTCCCAGAATTATAAAATTACATAACTGTTACAAATATATTTAACCAAAATTATCTTAAATTGTAATTATTGTCATCTGGTATCCTTTTATCTAAAAATAAAATATTTTAGTAGTGTAATTTAAATAGAAAAATATGAATAGTATAAATGTATTTGCTTCTCAATTCAAGAAGAATTTATGAATTCTAAGTTTATATGACTTCCTGAATAAAAGGAATCTACAATTTTAGGTGTCTTTAGAGGAATGCCAGAGACTTTTCTTGCATACATCAGTGATGACTGGCTAGTCAGCGGCTTATTATTAGTAGAATTTTATTTTTAAATTAGGCTAATAAGAGTTGACTGATGTCTGCTTGCGCACATTCTTAAGTGGTAATCAGTATAGAATTACTCGTTGGTAGAGGCTTATGTCATAAGCTGACTGTCTAAATGATGAATATGTAATGAAATTAAACAGAATTGAGACAGATGGTTCTAACTTTTGATAAATGTGCATTTCTTCATAATTAGATAATAAGTCTGTTGCCTGGAAGATCAATTGGGACATAATAACTTTGAAAACTGCATCATTTCATTGTTTGGCAGTTATGAGACATGGTAAAAAGCATATTCCATTTTAATTCACTTAAAATATTGCTTATTGTCTTCCTAAGCTCTTGATTAAAATTGGAAAAACAAATATTGTCATTTTGCATACTTGTCATATAAAATTGTTTATTTTGTTATGTAGACTTTAGGAATTCATTTCAAAACAAAATTTAGTAGATTAATGTCTTCTCCTGGGTAAGAGAGAGGAAATAAAACATTTAAAATATTTTAAGTCAAATAATACATTAATGGGACAGAAAAAGTGAGTAACACTACACAATTTATCTGAAATGCTTTATTTTTTCTACATTTTAATGAAGTAAATACAGATAAGCATGCTTGTTTTTCTGGGAAGTTGCTTGGGTATCTGATATGTTTGTATTTGCTTTTCTATTCTTATTAAGACCATAGCTTATTCCTAGTGCCCACTCCCAATGTCTGCTAGAGGAGGCTTTGGCATATGGCTAATGAGCAGACAAAGAAAGCCAGACAAATCCCCAGATCAAGAAAAGATGACCCATTTGAACACTTAGCACTCTCCTTGAGAAAGCAAAAAGCAGAGTGTCGGCACTTGGACTGTGTGGCAGGATCAAGAAAGCACACAATGTTAAGAATTTTGCCACAGAGAGAGCAAAAGGAGTGAAACACACTTATCCACAGAAAGTCTGTGAAAGCTAAGAATTCTGAGTACAGATGATAAAGGTAATTCTGTCCCAAAGTCTGAGGAGGTGACTATAACTTCAGTGATGAAGACAGCAATGTAAGACTTCAAGGAACATGAAAATTCAAAGAAACATGTCACTTGCCAAAGGATCAAAATCACTTCTGATAAATAACCCCAAACAGCTGAGATCTGCATGTGAGCTATGAGAAAACACAGAAAGACAATTTAACAAAATCAGGAAAACAATATTTTAACATAATGTGAAGTCTAACAGAGATAGAACTATATATTTAAAAAAGAATAAATTTTGAAAACGAAGAATCCAGTGAATGAAAACTGCAATAGAATACTTAGCATCTGATGGACCAAGCAGAAGAATCTGTGAAGTAAAGAGACTGTTGAAATTATTCAATAAAAGGATAACGGACAAACAAAAGAGTGAAAAATCATGCAGAAAGCCTATGTGAACAATGACAAGCCATCAAGAGAAACAATATACAAATTTTTGGAGCAACAGAAGAACAAGAGAAAACAAAACAGAAAGCTTATTTAAAGAATTAATAGCTGAGAACTTCCCAAATCTTGGGAGAGATTTGGACATTCAAGGTCTTCAAATAAATTCAGTTTAAAAAGATCTTCTCCAGGTCACCTTATAATAAAACTTTCAAAAATCAAAAATAAAGAGATAATCTTAAAAGCAGCAAGAGAAGTTAGTTACTTACAAGGAACCTCCCCCTGCCCCTTTGAGGCTATCAGTAGATTTCTCAGCAGAAACAATTCAAGCCAAGAGAGAGTGAGAAACTCTCTCAAAGGAAACACACAAACACACACACACAAAGGAAAACACACACACACACACACAAAAACAAAAGCTAACCAAGAACATGTTATCTGGCAACATTTTTCTTTAGAAATGAAGGCCAGTAAAGACATCCCAGACAAACCAAAACTGAGGGACTTCAGCATCACTAGACTTGACTTAAACAAAATGCTGAAAAGAGTTTTTCCAGCAGAAATCAAAGGACACTAGTAACTTGAAAATCTACAACATGCTGCAGAGATAAGTAGAGTCAAACTCAGAATACTCTAATACACTATTGCACTAATAATGTAATATATTAGTGTATTAATTACTCAACTCCATTAAAAATGGTTAAAGGACAAAAGTATTAAAATTCCTTTAGCTATGATAACATGTTAATAATAAAGCATAAACAGAGGTACATTTTGGCATCAAAAACCTAAGAGTTGATGGAGTAAAGGGGTAGAATGCATGCAATTAACACTGAGTTGTCATCAGTGTAAAATAGACCATTATATCTATAAGATGTTTTATGTAAGCCCCATAGTAACTCAGAGCAACAACTCACAGTTGGAGACATTGGTAAAGGGATACAAACTTTCAAGTATAAGATGAATATGTTCTGAGGATCTGAGGTACAACGTGGTTACTATAATTAACAATATCGTATTAAGTACTTAAAAGTTTTTAAGAGAGTAAATCTCAAATGTTAAAGGTAATTTTGTTAGGTAATGAAGGTGTTAACTAACCTTGTTTGTTAATCATTGTGTAATATGTAACTGTTCAAATCATTACTTCTTAAACTTTAAACAATGTTTTATGCCGATTATATGTCAATGAAGCTGGGACGATAGGGAAGGGAGTGGAGAGGAAAAGAAACATCACTAATCCACTAAGCATTTTTCTTTCATGTAAATTATAAATATTCAATTTAATAAATAATTATAATAAATATTTTTGACAGACAGAAATACAGTGAAGAAAGACAGAGATGAATATCGCCTAAAACCTGTCCTAAAGGAGATTACGATGCAGTGAAAGTGTAGAAACATAAGTATGACAAGAAAATATTCATGAAAAGAGAAAACATGGATTAAATTAATTTGGTAAAGGTCCTTTGGAATGCTTCCATATGAACTAAAAGAGAATAAACTGTGAGTTTCAGACAAAGACAAAACTCCTTTTGTTGAAATATGTTTACTGTGGTCCTGGCTGGTGTGGCTCAGTGGATTGAACTCCAGCCTGAGAACCAAAGGGTCACCATTCAATTTCCAATCAGGGCACATGCCTGGGTTGCAGGCCAGGTGCCCAGTAGGGAGTGTGGGAAAGGCAATCACACATTGATGCTTCTCTCCCTCTCTTTCTCTCTTCCTTTCCCTCTGTCTAAAAATAGATAAACAAAATCTTTTTAAAAAAGAAAGATGTTTACTGATTGACTATGACAAATCCTTTCATAGTTTTAGAGTCCAGACTTGACGATGATATTATATATTAATGGAAAGTAATAGTAAATTATTATTTCACTAGCTAGGTGATCCTGGCCTCATCATTCCTTCTTTGGGGACCACAGTTTCCTTAAATTTAAATCAATAAATAACAAGTGCTGGCAAAGTTGTAGAGAAAAAGGAACCCTAGTGCACTGTGGGTGGGAATGCAGACTGGTGTAGCCACTGTGGTAAACAGTGTGGAATTTATGCAGAAAACTAAAAATGGAACTGCCTTTTAACCCAGCAATTCCAGTGCTGGGATTATACCCCAAGAATCCTGAAACATCAATTCAAAGGAACCTATGCACCCCAATGTTCATAGCAACACAATTTACAATAGCCAAGTGCTGGAAGCAACCTAAGTTCCCATCAGTAAATAACTGGAACAAAAATCTGTGGTACATTTACACAATGGAATTCTATGCAACAGAAAGGAAGAAGGAGCTCCTACCCTTCTTAACAGCATGGATGGAACTGGAGAGCATTATGCTAAGTGAAATAAGTCAGGTAATAAAAGACAAATGCCATGTTATCTCACCTCTAAGTGAACCTAATCAACAAAACAAATAAGCATGCAAAATAGAAAGAGCCATGGAAATAAAGAACAAATTTACAGTGACCAGAGCAGAGGGGAAGGGGAAGGAGTTTAATGGGGGAAAGAAGCAGCAGGGTCAAGTCAAAGAACACATATATAGGACCCAAGGACAAAGACAATGGATGGGGGGAGGATTGAAACTGGAAGGTGGGGAGTGGGCAATGTAGGGGAGAATAATGGGGGTAAATAGTGGCAAGTGCAAGTGAACAACAATAAAAAAATTTAAAAAATGTAATATGATATAATATTAGCATAACATTTATGTTAAAAATTAACCTAGTATTAGTAGGTTGGCATCATAAGATTGTAAGAAGCAAATTAAGTAATATACTCTAAATACTCTAAAGTAACAATTAAGGATAATAAAATAATAATTTCAAAAATGAATACATAAATGGAGTTCTACCAATGGTTCAATGGAAACAAAAACTTTAAATTTTATTTTGTGTGCTACATTATTTCAAATACTCATATTTGTTGAAGATACAGTCTTAAATGTTAATTATGATCTTCCTTATTTTTATTTCAATGATTATTTATCTGTAAATTTAATTTAAAATAGTCCATGATTTTATGTTTTTTGCTTTATAGCTCAGTGTAATAATGTAACCTGAAATTGTGAAAGCACATGAAAAACATTTTTAAATGATAATGTGCACTTTTTTATTCAGATTTTTAAAAATTTACTTATCTTTAGAGAGAGGGGAAAGGAGAGAGAATGTGAGGGAGAGAAACATCAATGTATGGTTGCCTCTCACCCCAACTGGGGACCTGACCCACATCCCAGGCATGTGCCCTGACTGGGAATTGAACCTGTGACCTTTCAGTTTGCATACTGGCACTTGATCCACTGAGCCACACCAAACAGAGCATAATGTGTACATTTTTAAATTTAATTTTTAAGGTTTTATTTATTTTGAAACATTGCAAAGAGTTCTGTTAGCAGTATTTATCTGACTCTATTTTTTTAAGGCAGCTCTATAAGCAAGTTGAATTCATTATGTTTTTCTTTCTGTAACTTAAAAAAAATCTTTATTGTATTTCTTCTATTACCACTTAATCCCTTCATAACCTTTTAAAGTTTAAAGGGTTTTAAACAATTGAAAGTCAAGAGAGCACCCACTATATCATTTGATTCACAATTTTAATTCTATTGAGGAAGAAACTGGCATAGAGATGACATTTTAATAATTGAATGAATGAACTCCAAAATTAATTAATGATTAATGGAATAGATTCTCTATTTACTTCTTTTTAAAATATTTCAAAATTTTTTATGATTATCTATATATGGGTATTGCAAATATTTTGTTACAACCATGTTATGTACTTTGTAATTTGGTTGCTATTATTAATTATAATAATAGCTATATTATTCTTTAATTTAAATTATGTTTCTAGAATTCTCTCTGTTATATAGAAATATATCTTTTTGTTAATAGTAATCCAAATAGTGTGACTCTCATTAATCTAATCATTTATCTGGGGAGATTTGTGTTTTGTATTTTCTATGTCAACAATCATACATTTTGGACTATGAATATTTTATCTTTACTTCATATTCAATTTTAATATTTTCTTTCATTATGTTCTTCTTAAAAATTTATCTAAATAGCACTGGAGCTCACTGTTGGCATCAAGTTGGTGACAGCAAGTATAGTTCTGTTTCTAATCTTAAAGTAAAGGCTCAAATGTTCCACTAAGCTGTATAATGTTTGATATTTGTAAACTGTTGATAAATATGTCTTTTGAGTTAAAAAGTTTTCTTTCATTTCTAGTTTATATTTTTTCATCGATACCTGTTAAATATTATTTAACTTATTCTCTACATATACTGAAATTAAAATACATATTTTTCAGCCCAAATCAGTAATGTATTAAATTAAATGAATAGATTATATAATTGCCTTTATGCATATTTTATAATAACACCCTATTTAGATATCACATACCATCTTTTTTACTGCTGTTCAAGTGTCACATACTATCTTTGTATACATTGTTGATACTTCTCTTTCATATAAGTCTATCTAATTAAAGTATGTATTCTTTTATCAACTACGTTCCATGAATATATCATGTGCTCAAAATTGACTAAACTTCTTTAATTTATGGTAAATTGGTGACCATTTTTCCCTTTTTAAAGAGATATTTCTAACTTATACTATTGACATATTTAGAATGTACCAGGCACCAGGCTTCTGGCCTTGTCCTTGGAACTGGGTTATTTGTTTTAGCATAACCAGCATAAATTCTGTTATTCACATTTTAAATTTAAGGAAACTAAAAGCTAGAATACAAATGGAATTTTTCCATAATCATGTCAATATTACATATCAGAACCAAGGAATTTTGAGTCACAACACAACATTGCTTTTCATCATCAGTTTAAAAGATTTAAAAATGTTTCTTAAGTCATTTCCCAAAATTACTCTCAACAATTCATGATGTGATTGCTAAAAATTGACTTATATTTCAAAGGTTGTTACTTTAACAACTGTCTATATAACTTACAATAATAAACGGGGCTTTGGTGATTTCCTTTGGCAATAATTATTTAGATATTTGACACTTCATTCACAATATGGAATTAAAATTTCAATAATAAGACATTCCAAAGACAAGAGGAAAGACAATAACTCTCTAAATAACTACAAAAAAACTTTAGGTTTATGAACAATTGATTAAACAATATTAGCCCTAGCAAATTGTAGGTTTCAATTCTAATTACAAATAGTGTTTTATTAAAATACTTAGAGAAAGTTTGTTAAAGAAAATGATAGATTTTAAAGTTTTTAAACAGTGCTATTTAAGGTCTTCTCAAAAGGCTTATCATTATTTTAGATAAATCTTTGACTTAGTTGTTTTAATGTAACTAAAATAATAGCCATACTTTCCTGTTAACAAAGTAGAAGGCTTTACCTTGCACACATCACTTCATTATTTTGTAGATATTCATTATTCCATTTCGCCTTATTAGTACTTATCAACTAGTAATTAAGTCTTTGTAAATACAGTTATACCATTTAATACTGATATTTTTAAGGAATTCAATATTGCACTTGATTTTGCTACATTAGTTCACACACATATATAAGAATTAGATTTTCTTATGAAGTACGAAGTATAGCAACACCAATGTTTGTTATCATAAATGTATATAGTGGATTTAGAAAGTGACACATTAATATATGAATAAAATATAAGTAAATAGTTCAAAAATTAGGAGTTACAGATACACATTGTATTTAGTTTCCTTTTGGTACTTGTTGTTGGACTTTTTCCCTTGTTCTTTATTTAAATTCTAGTTCTTTATAATTAGTTTCCAAAACTGTCTTCCTTACATAGTACTAATTGATAAACACATATCTGGTGACTAATAATCATTTAATAATATTAACATTTTCATATGTATCAATATGTTATATACATATTAATATGTATCATCATTATTTCTAATTCTTGAATAAATATTTACTGCTAGGGCCTGGATAGGGTGAGACTGTATCAGATCTTAACAACATGTAAACATCTGAGAGGAAAAATAACCAATTAATAAGAAAAATGGAAAAGTATTAACAGAAATTTTAAATAAAAATCTCTTTAAAACCCTGGACAGGTAGCTCAGTTGATTGAAGCATTGTTCCAATATGCCAAGGTTGTGGGTTCATATCCCTGGTCAGGGACATACAAGAAGCAACCAGTGGATTCATAAATAGGTGGAGTAACATATTGGTATTTAACTCTATTTTTCATCTCTCTCTCTAAAATTAATTTAAAAAAACTCTTTCAAGTCAAAATGTTTCTTTTATGAAATTTTGAAAATATTTTAAGCCCTGGCTGGTATAGATCAGTGGATTGGGTGCAGGCTGTGAACCAAAGTGTCAGAGGTTTGATTCCCAACCGGGGTATATGCCTGGGTTGCAGGCCATGACCCCCAGCAACCGCACATTAATGTTTCTCTCTCTCTCTGTCTCCCTCCCTTCCCTCTATAAAAAAATAAATAAATACAATCTTAATAAAGAAAATATTTTAGTAAGAAATAGGAAATAAATATTCTGATGCTGAATAGAATGATCTGCCTTATTAAAATAGGTAAATAGTTAATTTTAAGCTAAATTTGCCAATCTATGTTTTTGAATTTTAATAGTGAGGTCATGCTCTTGTGCCCCCAAAGAGGACATGTATAGTAAACTTTTGATTGAGAAATTCAATGTTAAGCAAAAAGATAGCTATGCTAGCTTTATACTCTTCCAAGATTGTGATCAATGTTCTGCACGGGTATGTATGTTTATGGATAGATGGCTGGGCAGATAGGTTGGAAGATGCACCTGTGAAATGGCAGGGAATTATTGTAGTGACATTAATTACTATGTGGTAGTGGTGTTATTAGTAAAGTTGAACAGATTTTTTTTATCATTACCGTATTCTCTCTCCATTGCAAAACAATCACTTTTTCAAAAAAGCTTCTATTCATTTATTTCTTTCATAACCACACCCCAACACACTTAGTAAATGCAGAACATTTACTAAGTGTCATGTAATTCAGTTAATTCTGTGGCTGGTATTCATGTTTGTTCTACAAAAACCAAAATTGTTATAGTAATTTCATTCATAGATTTTGAGGTTTGTGCCAGGTATATATACTACAGGATGATAACAAAAATTAGAATGAAGGATGGAAAAGAAGGGAAGATATATTGCAAAAACATAATGAAGTTCAAATTAATTGGGTTTGGAGTTGGAATGCATTGGTATTTCATTCTCAATTGCCACCCAATATTAAGACTTATGTTAAGTATGCAAATTATGTGTTTTCTTGGAACATAAATTTATTCCTGTTGTTTTGGACACATTTGAACTATTAGGTTAAATCATTATAATGAACATTTCAAAGAAACTTTTTAAGATGAAAACAAAATATACTGTTTGATAAAAAGCCAACCTGTAAATATTTAAGAAAAATTTGTTTTGCTTTTAAACTAATTATGTGTAGTTTTAGCCTTCCTATACACCAATAATATATTAAGTTAACTTGCAAAAAGAATTTTATTTAATGACTCAACATTATTATTTTTGAATATATTCTAAAAGTACTGATTCACTTTGGAGTTTTCGATGAGAAGTGAGGTTAGGAGAGATATTCACCTTCATCAGAAAATCTGCACTTTGTTTAGTTTACATTAAGTATTTTAAAATGTTTTTCAAATTAGGTTTACATAAATTATTGTGTTTTTAGCAACCGGATTGGCAAGCAGTTTAATTACTTATTTCTATTGACTGTCAAATTATAAGATCAAAGCACTCATTTTATTCTTCTAATACTTTTTCTTTTGTTAGTATCTTGTTATGATTCTCAACATCAAAATGCTATTCTTTGCAATGTCCTTACTAAATCCTAATAATTTATACCAAACAAATCCCTTCTTTGTTCAGATTACTAAGCATATTATTTCTGGAAATAAAGTGATAAATATGAATATTGAGCTGTATTTCATGAAATTCAAAGATATGAGTGCACGGTACTTCTTAAGAAATGTAGAAATGTAGAAATATACCAATCCTTATGACAGCAAAAGAAATGTAAAATATGAAAACACTCTGCATTTCTTCTGCATTTCTTAAGCACGTTGGTAATACTAAATATTAGATGGATTTGGCAGTGAGCATTATACTGGTGTGTTATGTTACAGAATGAGAAAAATTCTGAAAGTACATTTCACTATACATTAATGAAGACAACTCTAGGGTATCTCTCTCTTTTTTTTTTTTTTTTTTTTTTGAGCAAGCAATTTTGTTTCTGATTGCTGGTGATTTTTTTGAAAGTCCCAAGTGGTTGATATTTGCTAGGATTTTGTGATGACCATTTGGAAATGTGTAAATTAATTTTAATGTGATTTTTCTTAGCACTTGTATTTGTTTCCTTGGGTGACCATAACAAATTGATTGCCACAGACTAGGTGGCTTAGAAATGTATTGCATTGCAATCTGGCTAAAACTCCAAAATCACTGTTTCAGTAATGCCCTTCTCAGAAACCTGTAGGTAAATCCTTCCTTGTCTCTTCCTAGTGTCTGGTATCCTCAGATTTTCTTTGGTTTGAGGCAGCATAACCTCAATTTTCATATGGCATCCTGAAGTCTCTTTGCATAACCCTCACTCTCTAAACATCTGAGTCTGTGTCCAAGTTTCTTCTTTTTAGAACGGTACCAGTAATAGTGAATTAGGGTTAATTTAATGTCTTCATATTAACATGACTACATCTGCAAATGACCTATTTTCAGATAATGTCAGATTCTGACTTACTGATGGTTAGGATTTCAACATTTCATTTTGGGAGGGCACAATTCAACTGGTAACAACAACTACATCCTAGGGTGCCATCATAGAAATGTTATTTCCCCCATGTTTTGCATCCCATCCTCATTGTTCTGCTGCTGACACACGGCATTTACTAGATTCCTTGCTTCCTTTTCAAAAATATAGTTAATGTTAATTAATGTCAATAACCCCCAAGATAAAAATTATATATGTAGTAAAAATAACTTTCTTCTCATTTGTTTTACTACATGGTTTTATCTATGTCTGAATATGGGTTCTCCAAAAGAGGATGATGAGGTATAGAATCTTTGAATATTGGATTCTTTTCAGTGTAAAACTTTATAATGAAGTTAATATGCCAATTGGTAATTTTTTGTTTTCAGCTAAAAATTCTTCAAGGTATTATGCTCTTCAATTTACTATGTTTATTGAGTGCCTTCACTGCACTCTCAGTAGGTGGTGAGTAAGGCAGTAAAAAGACTCAAACCTATGGAGATTACATTCTAATCCTGCATAACTAGAAAATCTGGAAACAAGAAAACACATGAGAATGAAAATTACCAGAAAATAAACGAGTGGGCATAATGTTTTACAAGTTGGCTTTTGGTGTCAGAGAAGTTCATTATCAAGAAACTCTTCTAGAAAGCGGCATTTGAAAGTTCTGCATGTTAGAGAAGTAGCTGGGAGTCTGTGCTTTAGGAAAAGGAAGAACAAAGCCTTAGGACCTCAGGTAAAGAATGACATGGTGTTCCTTGAACACAATATTCAATGCTGCTATACCCTAGTTTATAAGATAAAGTTGAAGATGCCATCAGGAGTTTGCTAATTCCAAGGGAGTGGCAATGTTTAGAAATGTGTGCTTTATTTTATGGGTTTGGGAAAGCTCTTAGAGGCTTTGAAGCTGAGAGATGGCATGCTCTATATTTTAAAAAGAGAACTCCACCTCTGGTTTAGAAATAGTGATGAAGGCAGCATATTCTGCTTTTCTTCCTATAGATCATTGAAAACAACAAAGGACAGGACCTAACAAATTAAACCCCTGCATAATTAAAAATAATGGAACTCCAAATGACAAATCCAGCAAATGACTACCATTAGGATGCTGGATGGAACTGCACCACAAATGAATTAGAGAGAGTTCACGGTGTTAGATTAAGCCAGAATTAAAACATCAAACTATTTTGTAACAAAAAACAAAGAAGGGAAAAGGAAGAAATAAGGAAACAGTCACAACATGGCAACTTGTTAAATAATGAAAATTCTATTCATCTTGGTATATACTTGACTCTACAAATACGACAGAAGAGCTATGTGATCTTGGCAAGCCATATATTCTTGACTCTGTGTTTTGTCAGTGAAATAAGGCAATGACTCAATTCATTATAAAATATTTTCAAACAGAAGTTGGGAACATGTTTACGAGGATTTTCCACTGAGCTCAGGTGGCTGGCACCTCTAACCCCCACACTGTTCAAGGGTTAACTGTACTTAGTTTGATTTTAAAACAAGATACTTTTTTGAGATTACATATACAGTAGATCTGGGATTGCAAAATTCTTCTCTGAGGCTGTTCTGCAATCCAGCATGCATAGCCTGCCGTATATCAGCCACTTTTAATGTCTTTCTGTGAATCTGCTCAGTTGCATTTTTTCTACAAACTCCTTTTGCTCCTCATGTTCTCTTTCTTCCATTGTAACTTTGCTTTTTATTTTTCCCACAGTGTGTCTCATTCCAAGCCATAAACTCTTAAATACTGCTTTCAACACTTCCTGCTTCACATTCTCAGGACTTCTTAGTTCAGATTAGAGAGCTATGACTAAATTTCTTAGGTTATATTTTTGAGTCAAGATATACCATAATTTATGGGGCAATGTCTCCATTGCCTGTTCCTTGTTGAAGGTATTATCCCTGGTTGATTCAGCAGCTGTTGGCATGGTTAAGAATCATATAACATTAAATAAACATAGAAGGCAGCCTAAGCATGTCTGTTAATAACACATCCTTTACTTAGCAGCATTTACACTCTTCCTCCAATGCTTAGAATGTCAGAGATGCACCTTTTCATACATTCTTAATGAAAATTGCCACAGCTTTCTGAATTTGACAACATCTATTAAAATTATAAATACATATACCCTCTGATCCTACATTTTAACTTCCAGGAGTCTCTTCTATAAATACAATCTCCCTGTGGTAATATACACACATACAAGATTGCAGCATGGTTTGTAATATCATAGATTAGAGGATTCTTAATTTTCATTAATGAGGAACCCAGTTAACAAATATGCTACATCCATTTAATGGAATATTCTGCTGAAAATACATTAAAGATTTTGTTAAGGTCTGATATGAAATTTTCTTTATAATGTAGTATTAAACTAAAACCAGACATGATGCTGATTATTTATATTATGGAAGCATATACATTTTTTGCTTATATATATTCAATATGTCTCAGATATAAAGAAAACTTCTGGTTTGTTGCTTTTGTTGGTCTCCTCAAGGTGACTAGGAGACAGGTGAATGTTGGGAGAATTTTTGCTGAATTCAACTTTGAAAATTTTCATTTTAACCTATCTAAATGAAACTGCCTATTCAAATGCTATTTTGAGAAAGATAAAACAAAATCACCACAGCTTTATACGGGGAATAAATGATAGGTAGTTAAGTTCCAAGATCATTTAGGAGACTGCTGAAATCATGAGAGATGATGATGTTTTGGATTAGTAGGCAGATTTGAGACATGTTTTGTAAATAAAATTGATTCTATTTGTTGAAAAAACAGGACTTGGGGAAAGGGTGAGAAAACATGAGAGACCAAGTGTGGCTCTCGGAGCTTTGTCTTGATTAGCAGGATGGGTGATGTTACCACTGGCAGGTATTGGGGAAATGTTAGGGAGATAAGTGTGGTGGAGGGGTTAGAATAAGACTCAACGTGAGTGCTTCCGTAGAATAGAAACTGCTTATGTCAAGAATTTCATTTAGCTGTGCATGTCTCATCAGATAATTCAGAGTGTATGTGGGTACCTGGAACACTCTGGGGCATGGCAACAAAAATAGGAGCAGAGCAGTCAGGCTCCTGCTTGCCTGGTAAATGTGGCAGCTCAGAGTGGTCCTAAAGAACCTACCAGGGAGGGTTCTTTTGAGGAAGACTGCTTAGGCTGAGAGATACAAGGATTTGAATTGACTAGAATAAATAGCATCTCTATGTAGAAAGACCTTAGGGTAGAAAGAAATGAAGAAAACAATTCTGCCTGCTGAGGTAGGCAAGATCCACACATGAATGGTGTAGGGGCACAGAAAGCTATTAAGGCTGGCGAACGCTTTCAAAATGAACCGAGCCTAACAGGTACCTGGGGAATACACACACAAAAAAATCTTTAATGAAACTTTACTTAGACATTAAAAATGATTAATTAGGAATAGCCTAGTCACTATATTATATTTTTGTACTTAATAGGCTGACTTTCTTTGGATAATTGCTTTATAGAAAAATTACTTCACAAGTAGGTGTAGTTAAGGTGACTTTGTAGTATAGCAGTACTCTCAATATATTTATTGTTGAAATACAGAGCCTTAAATACTAAATGGATTTTAAATTAAAATGATACACACACAACAAACAAATTAAATTTTATATGGGAAATATCAGAATAGAGTTAGTGTTAAAGTAGAGGTCATAGGGGAAAAAAAGCAATTTAGTTAAGAAAATAGAAAATGCCCTTAATGGCATAAATGATAGAATGGAATGCCTAATGCTCATGCTGTGTACCCTCTTTAGGTACTTCTTGTTAATGCCAGGCAATAGAGCAAACAAGACATTTTTATTAGATTTTTTCAACATTTTTGTCACACAGTGGCAATTTGTATCTATTTGTAATTAAAATGCCATTAAGCAAGCAGCATTATTTTCAAGTTATACAATATTTCACAGTAAATATCTCATATAAAAACCTTCACTAAGTCAATGGGCTCAATTATATAATAGGTATTACTGTGCCCCAGTGTGAAAATAATGATGCATTGTCCAATTACTCTCAAAAAATATTTCATTTTGCTACTTATTCATATATTGCCTTTTGTTATTTCTCAATTGATTCATGTATGTGTGATTTGTCTGACCAACAACTCTGAAATGTATAGAATAGAAAGACTGTGAATAATTCACACTTTGAATACACACCAACGATATGTTCAGACACAGTTTTTGGAAATACAGAAGCAGAATGAAACAACAGAAAGCTTTGATATAAAAAATGTATGTGCTTAATTTTAGTCTCTCTCTCTCTCTCATTCTCTCTTTCTCATTCTCTCTTTCTCTCTGCATAAATTTCTTTGTTTAGTTACAAACTGTAATTGATAATACCCACCTTCTAAGCATGGACATCTTAGCTCATTACTAGGTTAAGATGCATGCTAGAATTCAATTCTACTTTATTGTGGCATAATCCTATCATTTCTAAATCATAAAACTATAGGCATAAATAATATAAATGATTATGTTCTTTAAGACTACTGACTATTAGTCATTTACCAAGCTAATAATAACTTCATATGCACTGTATTAACTACCCTGGGATGCTGTAACAAAATACCACAAGACTAGATAGCTTAAAAAAAGAGATTTTTCCCCCTTGCAGATATGGAAGCTACAAGTTTGAGATTGAAGTGTTGGCAGGGCCATGTTCCCTCTGAAGCTTCCAGGGGAGAGTTTTTCCTTTCCTTTCCCAGCTTATGGTAGCCTGGGACATTCCTCGTTTTGGCAATAGACATTTTTAAAAAGACAATGTATAATGCTTATGAGTCATGATTTGCTTAAAGACACAGTAAGTATTGCTGTATTTATTTTCCTCAATTTAATAGGTTGTAGAGCAAGAAACTACACAATGTTGATGAAACACAAAATTGGTTAGGTAATTATAAGTATTAAATATCAAAATCACATTAAAATTAACAGTTCCCATTTAATCATAAGGTATAATTCAATTGTCACATTACCAAATTCTGCCATTAAATAAATGTAACTATTAATTGTCTCTTTATTTTAATACCCACAACCATTCTTTAATTTACACTCATTACGGGAAAGTTTTGTAGCTATTTTTTTTTGACTATTAAGGTTATAAGCCTAGTAGGCATTACCATTCATCTTGGCTCATGTTGTATCTTAATTTAAATTTGTTTTCATGAATTAGGTTCTAAGAATTTTTTTCAAAACTTCTATTAAAATTATTTCTTTCTTTTCATATTCAAATACACAGAAATATTAAATTTTTCTAAATTTTTATTGTAAAAATAAAGCTTTTTGTGCTCTCAAGTCAATCTTGCCAGTTCTTAAACCCAAAGAAAAACTAGAGGAGATACTTTTCTTTAGACAGTTTTATTTGGTTTTAAATTTTAACTCTAAAAGAACATGAATAAAGGACTCATGGACAATGGGGTGGGGATTGACTGTGGGAGTGGTGGGGGTGGGTAGGGTGGGCAAGGGAGAGCATGGGGAGAAAGGTAGAACAACTGCAACTGAGCAACAATCGTAATAAATGAAAAACAAAATAAAAATTTAATGCTAGATGATTTTAGAATATTTGGAGAGTACTCTTTAGAATGAGTGGTATTAGATATTTAGTGTGTCAAACATAACTTTATCTCTTGAATATATAGAGCTATATCATATCAGTAACAATAAAACATGCTTTTATTTGTGATGAGGTGATGTGGGGGGTCAACTTTACGCATTTATTTCTCACACATTTGTGTGTGATATTCTCTTTTTAGTGGTCTAATTTTGCCCCTGATG
The DNA here is from genome assembly GCF_004126475.2 of Phyllostomus discolor. Taxonomy (NCBI): domain Eukaryota; kingdom Metazoa; phylum Chordata; class Mammalia; order Chiroptera; family Phyllostomidae; genus Phyllostomus; species Phyllostomus discolor. The sequence continues at coordinate 38,633,848 of NC_040903.2, forward strand.
TTAGTACATCACCTGGGATCAGAAAGGCTTTACAATGAGGAGATGGAATAAAAGATATTGGTATAGTGTACACACTGGGGACCTTATAATGGGATGTCTTTGTTCAATGGTTGTACGACAGTTAAAGGTCTTTCCAGTCTGCGTGTTTTCGTGCCCTATTCACAATGGTTTGGACAAAGAAAGGAAGATTATTGACTTATTTGTGTTACCAATTCAGACTGAGCTTCTCAAATAATAATTGTGATTAATGGAATCAGTTAGATTTTCTTCTCTTGAGTGGAAAAACAAGGTATAGGTTAGTCATTTACTTAATTTGTAGTGGATAAAGAAGCTAAAATTCACAAAGAGAAGGCAACAAGATAGCAATAGAAGACCTGTACTTGTGCAATCCATGAGTAAAGAGAAATAGTGTTAAAGCAGAAGATACAAGCAGGGAGAATACTCCTGGTTAGTAATCACAACTCATACATCATCTGCTAAGCAACTGTTGCTTTTTTCTGCACACCTGGCACACAAGGTCCACGTGACAAAAATAGGCATTGCAAATGAATGGTTAATTTGACACTTTGTGAATACTTGGAGCTTCATGCGTTTCATGAGTGTTTGCTGTGTACCCTGTACTTGTATTCTTCCCTGTGTTCAGCATTCATATGATTCATTCATACCTGGTTTTAAAATATCTTATAAGCTGCTTAATTCTATTCATAGTGTCTCATTTTTTATAGTAGGATTGAATACTCTTAAATAATATATCAAATATATGTTACAAAAATATTGAGTTTTCTTAGTTTAACACACATTATATATTACAAGACACTTTCCCTAACCCTGTTTTAGCAAATACTTTCATGGTTTCAGTCATTTTAAATGTATTGATACTTGTTTATGGCCTAGCATATGGTCTCCCTGGAAAATGTTTCACATGCCTTTGAAAAATTTGTTTTGCTTTTGTTGGGTGCAGTGTTTGAAAAATGTCTTTTAGCTCTAATGAATCTACAGCTTTGTTCAAGTCTTTTATATAATTTTTGGCATGGAGCCTAGTTTATCTATCCACTACTGAAAATGTGGCACTGATCTCTGCAGCTACCAGTGCTTAATTATTTATCCATTCTATTTTAGCTTTTGCATCATTTATTTTGAGACTTTGTTTTTAGATGTATATACCTTAATCATTGCTACAATCTTCTGATAGATCAACGTTTTGAAATTTACAAAACATCCCTTTTTACCTTTAGAATGTACAACACCAAGAGAGAACCTTAATGTAAACTACAGACTCAGGGTGATGATAAACTATCATTGTATATTCATCAATTGTAACAAAGACACCAATCTGGTGGGGACTTGGATAATGAGGGGAACTATTCATGTGTGCAGGAAATCTCTCAATGTTGCTGTGAAGCTAAAACTGCTTTAAAAATGGAACTTTATGAATATTAAATTAAAGTAGAAAATGAATGCCAAGCCTTATAGAAAGCAGGTAAAATAGTTCTTAATGTACAACTTACACATCTTAAATACCTACATTGAAAAGGAAAATAAGAGCTCAAATCAACAGCCTAACTTTTCTCCTTAAGAAACAAGAAAAAGTAGAGCAATCTGAACTCAAAGCTGCCAGAAGGAAAAATAATAATAAAAATTAGAGTGAGAATTATAGAAATAAAAAGTAAAAAGAAAAAGGTAAAACTGGATTCCAAAGTTCTTTTTTATATCAACAAAATTGACAAGTGATTAATTAGAGCGATCCAAGAAAAAAAGAGAAAAATTCAAAATAATAAAATCTGGAAAGAAAGTGGAAACATCACAAATAGCTTATAGAATGTAAAGGATTAGCGTGACTACTATAAACTACTGCATGCCAAAATTATATAATTATGAATAAATGAGCAAATTTCTAAAAGGCACAAACTGTCAATATGTTATTAATATGTAGCACTTTAAATACATACACACACATATAACCAGTGCAGGCACTGAATAAGTAAGTAATTTAAAAACTCTTTACAAAGAAAAGCTCGGGTGCAGAAGGTTTCACTGGTGAATTTTACTAAATGTTAAAATAAAAATTGATACCAGTACTCTACAAATTCTTCCAAAAAATAGAAGAGAAAAAAAGACTTCCTAAATCATTATCAATTTGGTGGCCAAATTTAAATAAGTGGAAACCTGGTATCCAAACCACACAAAGACATGACAAGAAAAAAAAAATCTGCAGATTGATATCTTTAAAACATAGACAAATAATCTCAAAATAAGTAAGAGCTAACTGAACTCAGAAACTTAGCAAGTGTTACACACCACTACCAAGTGAGATTTATTTCAGAAATGTAAGTTTAGTTTAACATCCAAGAATCAATCAGTCACACACCGTATCAATAGACTAAAGACAAAAAATAAGAAACACATGATAATCTTCATAGACATATGGAGTACATTTGTGAAATCTAGCATTTTTCATGATAAAAAAATATTTAAACTCAGGAACAGAAAAGAAACTTTTCAAACTACAAAGTATATCTATGAAAAAATGCATGCCTATCTTTATATTTAATTGTGAAAAACGCAGTACTTTCCCTGTACTATCAAAACAGGACAAGGGTATTTATTCTTGGTACTTCTAGTTAGTATTTCACTAGAGGTTCTAGAACTTGAAATTAAGCAATAAATGAATGCATACATACATAATAAATAAATAGCATCCATATTAGAAAATAAGAAGTGAAACTATCTCTACTCAGAGATGGCATAACCTTGTATATAGCAAGCACTAAGAAATAAAAAATAGAATGCTATTGGAATGAATAAATAAGTTAGGCAAAGTGACAGAGTGCAATAGCAATATACAAAAATTAATTATATTTATATACTTACCATAAACAATTAAACAAAATTAAGACTACAATTCCATTTAAAATAGTGACAACAGGAAAATGTATACAAGCGTAAATTTAAAGAAAAATAAACACATTGTTTTCTCTAATGGGAGCTGGCCTAATCTAATCTGTTAAAGGCCTTAATAGAACCCAAATATGAAGAAATAGTAAATTCCCGGTCTCTGCCTGACTCTCTTCAAGCTGGGACACTGGTCTTCTCTTGCCTTTAGAATCAGACTGGAGCTGTAATTCTGGTTTTCCTGTCTCCAGCTTCCCAACTGCAGATTTTCAGGTTTCTCAGCCTACCTGACCACCTGAGCCAGTTTCTTGTAATATACATACTATATACTATATATAATATATATTTCTTATAATATACATTATTTATGCAACACAGGGATTTTCAACCTTCTTCATCTCATGGCACACATAAACTAGTTGCTGAAATTCTGCAGCACACCAAAAATATATTTTTTGCTGATCTTACAAAAGTAGGTATAATTTTGATAGTTTTATAAATAATAATGATAATACTTATAATGTAATAATAATCTAATTTTTTATCTCCAAAGTGACTTTGTAAAAAATACCAGATGCTTATACTTATTTATAAGAATTTCTGGTACCAAAAATTAAGCAATCAGATACAACATTATTATGTGACATGACCAATAACATACAGCTGTATTATGTGACCTATATGTTTATAGTTCATTCGCACTGGACAGGGCATTCATACTGGATGGCTATTGTGTTGGCTCTTGTCACATTTTGATTTAACCATCTAAGGGAAAAGAGGTTCTATCCCTGACTAAATAGTCAGGTATTGCATGTTTTAAAAATTCTTGTGTCCCACAGTGTGGGAACACTGGTTGAAAATCACTAACGCAACATATTGTTATATAACAAATATAATTATATGTCAGGGCATTATATTATATATAATATGTATCTGTAACAGTGGGGAATTGTAACCCACCCCATCATTCTTTTGACATTGTTTCTGTAAATACTGACTGACTAATATGTAGCTTATAGATAAATACCATGTTTGTAAAAGAATTCTAGGAAATAATTTTCAAAAATATAGACTCCAACTTTCAGGCATCCCAGCTCCAAGAGATTTGTTGACCTTCAACTGTGGACCCAAGATGACATGATGTCAGGATGACTAAAAAAGGATGATGTATACTGGACCATCACTTGCCTTATCAGAATGGACTGTGCTTGTCTGCACATAGACAAGTTTTCAATCCCCTTCTGGTTCTGTTCGCCTGCCCCACCTTATAAAAACTTCTGCCTGCACTGAGATGTTAAGGCGGGCATTGAGGTGAGTCCCTCTTCTTCTCAGGTGACCAGAACTTGAATCAACCTCTTTTCTTTACATGGATACCTATCTCTCAAGTACTGGCTTTTGAAGCGGTAGGAATCCAGATGTATGTTTAGTTACATGTGTATTACATATCCTTTTGGTTCTGTTTCTCCAGGGAACCCAGAGTAATACACCAGTGTATTATACATGGAGCAAGGGCCCATATATAAGAGGGGACCAATCTGTTATAATTAAATACAAGGTAGCAAAGTGTTCTCAGTAGTCATCCAACTGGGAAGCTTATTTTTAGAATCCTTACATCCTGCATGAAAGTTGGAAAGATATGTAGAAAGTAAGTATAATAATATAAAATCAGGCAGAAATACTTTTGTTTACCTAACACCAAACAATTATAGAGATAAGCTTCAAATCTCTTGTCTCACAGATAAAAAAAACCTTTATTTAGATCAAGTACTTTCTATATTTTAAACACCTACAAAACTTATTTCTATAATGCCAAAGCAAAAAATTACACTGGATAAAGTTAAGCAGACAAAGAGTTATTAAGTTTGTTGCGATAGAGGACAGGCCAGAACGCAGTCTGACCTCAACTCCACCAAAACAAAGGCCTGACGGCTGTTAATAGAGGAGGTCTTGGCTGTACTCAAGGGGAAGGTAGACTTTCCCCTACCAACATGACAAGTGATAGTTTTTGCAAATTGGAAGGAAGCACCTACCAGTTAGGCTTCTGACTTCCCAGGGACTGAAAGTTAGAGGTGCCTTATTCCTTGATAATTGCATTTCAAATGGATGGCTTTGTGAGAAAGACCCTTCTAGGATGTGAAACATGCAAGAAGTTTTTTTTTTTTTTTAATTTATATTTCAAAGGGGCAAAGAAAATAATTGCAATGAAAAAAGTGTTTTGTTTTGTTTTGTTTTGTTTTGCTTTAAAAAAAATAAGCTCTCTGAGAAAAAGAAGGAAGGAGCCCTCGATTCAGGCAGAGCCAGTTCAAAGTTCTGTCACAGAGAGGGTGACATTAAGGCCCTGTTGATCAATTGCTAATAAAACCCATCTCATTTTTAAGGGGGAGATCAAAATAGATCAGTTGCTTCAATTTTGTTTTTCATAAAACGGGTCAAAATTTCAAAAATTTCAAAAATATATAATGATAGCTAAACATTTTTAATTAATTTAAAACTTGATTGACTACATATTGTATTTTTTTATTTTCAGAAGAAGACAAAATATTTACTCTCATACAGGTATATGAATGAACATGTTAAAAATCATGTTGTTTATATTATATGAAGCACTAGGCTGATATATGTTATATTGAATTCAAAAGAAGGGTCAAAAAGCAGAGTTACATGACATGAAGGAATGTTGAATGATTTGCAAGTGCAGACAAAACTGGTTCTTCCACAGGTTGAGTTAAGGGGAATGTCACTACTAGATAGGAGTGAATTTAAGTATCTATCACTAACCTATATCCTGCAAATAGTTACAAAATAGCTCAAAGATAGTGAACAAGACTAGAATCTGTTTTTCTTAAATGAAAGAATGGATGATGATATCCATAATAACACTACCTCAAAATATCATTGCAAAGTTGTCAACCATTCAATAACTATACAAATATTAAATAATTCTAATTTAAGAATATTTTGAAGATTAATATGCTATTCTTAGAGAGTTTTAAAAAAATATTTTATTTATATATTTTTTTAAAGAGAGAGGAAGGGAGGGAGAAAGAGAGGGAAGGAAACATCACTGTGCGGTTGCCTCTCACATGCCCCCTACTGGGGACCTGGACTGCAGCCCTGATATGTGCATTGACTGGGAATCTCACCCATGACCCTTTGGTTTGTGGGCCAGCACTCAATCCACGGAGCCACACCAGCACCAGCCAGGGCAGTGTGCTAGTCTTTATTAATATTATTTGCTGTTCTAGGAAAACTAACAATTTAGACTAAGATAGAAATAAACAAACATGGCTTAGCTAATTAAAGTTATTTAGAAACACATTTACTTACTTATTTTTCTTTTTTTAAGTTTATTTTTTATTGTTGTTCAAGTACAGTTGTCTCCATTTCACCCCCACTTTCCCCACCCCAGCCATCCCCACCTCCTGCCCTCAATCCCACCCCCCTTGGCTCTGTCCATGTGTCCTTTATAGATGTTCCTTGAAACACATTTAAATCTTATGATACCCTTACAGACTATATCATATGGAACATGTTAATATAGTATATCTTTCTCTTTTTGTTTTTCTAAGTGCCATGTAACTACAAAACTACAAAGCAGACTACAATAAACACATTGTGTGTATGTGGGATGATTTGGGGGGAGAAAGGAAATCATTAAGCTGTATAAGTTACATCACCATCCCCTGTTGTATAGTAATACAAAGATCACGCTGGAATAGCTGTTTGTCTACTTCACCAATCTGAGTAAAGATGTAATAAAAGTGAGAGCCAACAGGAGTAAAATAGTCTCACGTGTGTCTTAAATGTTCCTATTGGAGTGGAGAAAGACAGCACTCTTATTGCTCTTAAATCCCTTCCTTATTTTTTCTGAGCGCTCCTCTGTGCACATTCAAGCTCAGCAGGGAGTTTCGAAAAGAGGCAATAGAAAAGAGACTTGATAAACCAATATCTGAATAATTTAGGTAGCAATAAGGAGATCTGGGAGTCATTAAGGCAATATCTAAGAGCAAGAGCTTCAAGTTTTGAGTGTTATTCGTAAGAGATCCAAAATAAAGCAATCAGAAATTCCCTTATAGGCCTGGAGAGTGAAACTGCAGAGCTTATCCATTCTATGAAATGCTCCAGTTGGTTATGCCTAGAGCAAAAACTTGCCTTTACAAATGCAGTCCAAATCACAGGCACCTGTGAGTGGCTGTTTTTTCTTTTTTTCTTTTTTTTTTTTTTTTTATGAGAGAATCTGTATTTGGACTAAGAACAGTGACCTGTTATTCATGCAATTTAATTTACTGTGGTATTGTGTTTATCATTACAATGTCAGCACCATCATGCCAGTCTTTAAAAGTGAATTAACATTTCTAACCCTAACCCTTCCTGACATTCACCACCTATCACTTCACAAAAAAGAACCATGTATTTACATGCAAGCATTTTGAAACTTGAAAAATGGTAGAATTTATTATGGCAGATGTGTGTGAGAAGCTGAGATAAATTTATTCAGCAAAACAGAGGGTCAAATGGCAGCTGTTTCACTTCTCTCTCCCTAGGAGAGAAATAAATAAAAATGTTAATATCTTTGGTCTACTGCTACCACACAAATTTGAAATCTCCTAAGGAAATTGCATTTAGATTAAAATCTATTTGCCTTAACAGCAAGGTGTGAAAATAGGCATTAGTGACTAAAGGGAACATTAACATTTAATTAAAATTTTTTAGTCATTAAATTAATACGAGAAAAGAGGAAACATTTTCTTTTGATAGGGTGAGAAATGTAAGCAATACTATGAAAAATGACACTTAGATTCACCATCAGATCAAAAGAGAGCAAGTAACTCAATTTCTAATCATGAGATAATAGTGAGTTGCAATGGTCTTGCTGCTTCTAATGTGCACATTTCTTTTTAGCACTGAATAATATGTCACTGTATGTCTTTTCTAGAAAAGAATGCTGAAACAACTTTTAAGAAATTTAAAAACTACTCTTCTTTTTCAGTTCAAGAAAGTTCAGAACTATATAATTAGCTCTTACTTGTAACATGTTGTCAGGTATAGGTAAAACTATAGTAATTATTAACCTAAGGAAATCAAGGAGAAAACAATAAAAGATGAGTTAGACACAAAAACATATTCTTTTTTTTAAATAGAGTGCTTTACATGTGATATAAAGTTGATTTTAGAGAGGCAATAATTCATTGGCCTCTCTACTGACTATGAAAAAAATGATTAGGTACTTGACAGAAAAAAAAAGGAGAAGTGAACATATTAATTCAGATATTGTTTATGGAAAATTCCAGAAGGACACAATCTAAATTTTTGATTTAACAGCTAGAGAGCAGATGTGAGTTAATGTGGAGAAACTACTAATTATACACACCAAGGGAAATAATTAGAAGTGCCTGCACACATATATAAATTAATCAGACTCTCTCTGGAGGTACCAGATCAACAATGAGGCTGACTGAGAAGAAGTGTTTGTTCAGGTGCTGGAAGGACGAAAACAACATATCCAGATTCACTCGCAGTGAAAATTTCACGACCTTCAATCTGAAAGAGATAAGTTATATTTCGAAGTGATTAAAGTATTGAAAGGCAGGTATTAATGCAGAATAATTTAACTACTAAGAAATAATTGGTTATTTTTCGATCAGTCTGTGATAAGTTAAATAATAAAATTTAATTATTTGATTCTGAAATTCATTTATAATTTTTTATTTTCTTGGAGACTAGGACACATGATAACAAGGTGATATATATATATATATATATATATATATATATATATATACATATGCTATTTAATAGCTTCCAAAATATCTAAAATGAAAAAATGGAATAAAAGGATATGTTTTAATATTCCTGAGATAACACTAACATGTTAATACCTTGTAGTGTATAGAGTTTGAATATAGTTTATTTTCTCTAAATGCTATTTATTATTTACAGTACTGGTATTATGGAGGCATCATTTCATAATTTAAACATTTAATTTTGTTAGCTTTTAATTTAATTGAACTTTTTAAATAAAAATTTTAAATTTATATAAAGTTGGTAAGAGACTAGAGACTTCTGATATCCTCTATACACTGTTTCTCTTATAATTCAGATCTTACATTAGTATTTTACATTTTTTTCACCATTCATAGACCAACATTGATAAATTATTAACTGAAACCCATAATTTATTTAGAATTCCTTCATTTTTACCTAATGTCCCTTTTCTGTTCCACAGTCTCATCTAGGACACTGGATTGCATTAACTTTCCCATCTCCTTGTTGTACTCTTGGCTGTGACAGCATCTCAGATGTCCCTTGTTTTTGATGGCACTGACAATACTGAGTGTTCCTGTACCTTTCTACTGGAATTTGTGTTAGGTTTTCCTCATGATTATGCTAAGCTTATGGGTTTAGAGAAGAAAGATCACAGAGGCAAAGTGCCAATTTCATCGCATCCTATCATAGCTATTTTTTGCAACATGATTTGTAACTATTGATAGTGACCGTGGTCAATTGTCAGGTTTTACCACTGTAAACTTACTCTCCCTACCTATTCCTATATGAATCCATTTGGAAAAAGTCACTGTGTGCACATACACCTAAGGAATAAAATATTATTCTCCCCCCTTTTAAGGATAGAGTATCTACATAGTTATTCATGCTATAATAATAGTTGTTTTGTCTGCATATATTTTTAATCTCCTACTTTTATAATTATCTGGGGACTTTTAGGGTTGACCAACTATTTCCATTCTGAAGCTAAAATTTATGAAATTAATATGGGTCACACAGCAAAGCTGAATCTTATAAGCATCATCTATAAATTGAACAGATTGCATGAGCCAAATTCAATGGATTTTAAGACTCCATAAGTCATTCAAAATCAGCATGTGTGTAGGAGTTTAATTTTGCCATTAGAATATTTGGAAAATGTACTGATGGTTTCAACTACATCCCGAATATCTTTCCATTTATGCTGCATATTGTCATGTGTTAATTTTTTTTGTAAAATGTAAAATTGATCTTTTCCTTGATCTGTTTTTTAAAAAATCTAGTAACCTACAATTACAACATTAATTATCTAACAAGTAACTAAGTGGTATCCTATACAACAGTAGTTTTGTACCAATGTGCATACATACTATACATACACACAGTTAACTTGTACCATTAATATAAATCCTATTACATCCTGACATATTTCCTAATCTTATTATCTCCATGATATTATAGGGTAAGAGCCATGTGCTCTGTCATCTCATAATCAAGACGCCTCTTAGCATGGAACATGTATTTAATAGATGCTGAATAACTTATTTTTTCTTTATGTCTCATATGTCAGTTTCAGGAAATTTAAAGAACATAGAACCTACCTTTAAAGAATATATAGTTTAGTATAGTCATGAAGTCAGAGAACTACATCTCTAATATTATGTGTTGTTTCATTTAAAAAGCATGAAAATATGTGATATAATCTGTGAATATCAAAGGAATTTATGATCCAGATTAGAAAGAGGAATATGAAGTCTTCCTAAATTTGTCAGAGTTTAACTCTTGTGATAAATAAAATGATGCAGAATTATTTAAAATAAAATTTTGACAAGAGGAGAGTATCTAGGGAAGTGTGAACATTGTCAAAATGGAACAAGAAGAGAAGTAAACGGAATCAGATGTTAAAAGATATTACAGGTGATGCTATGCAGCATATTATCTTAAATAGCATAGCAATTATTATAGCACACATATAGCAAATATTGTAGCAAATGAATGATTTATAAGTAAGGTAGTAATTTAAACAGTTTTATGTCTTAAAAATATTGTATTTTGGTTGCTGGTTGGAGGTGGTAGCTAGGAACAAGTAGTAGTTGATTTGTTAAGAAACTATTGAGATAACTCAGTTGAGGAAATGTTGAGCCTTTCCAGTTAGACTAATTGTGTTGCTGAAATTATATATCTCTGTCCTTCCTGGCTACATGTCTTTGAAGAATATCCCACTAGAACTAGTGAAATATATTTTTGTGGTCCACTAAATTGAGCTTGACCACTTGATTTGCTTTGATCAATGAAATACTAGGGCAAAAACAATAGTATGGTAGTGCATGGCCAGTAATTTAAGAGAAATTACAGATTTGCACTTGCCTTTATATGTTGCTGCTATTCATCACGAGAAGAACATGTGTTAGGAAGCTTCGCAGCTAGACTGAAGGATTATGTGAAACAGACCTGTAGTCAGGTCTGTAGTCAGGAATCAAATGAAACAGATATTGGCCAAATAGAAAATCACCGGCAGATTTTTTATCAAGAAATAAATGCCCTCTGCTTTAAAACATCGTGTTTTACTTCTTTTCACTGTTTTCCTTTCCCTTCTCTCTCTCCCCCTCATCCCCTTCCCCTTCCTCCTTACTCTTCTTCTTCCTTCTCTTTCTCCTTCTTCAAGTGATAACTAAGTAATATACAGATAAAGATGGAAACACTTTAAAGATACTTTGTTATGTTGCTAGATTGACAGGACATTTTATTGATTGATTGATTGATTGATTGATTGAAATGGGGAGAGAAAGAGAAAGAGATGGAGAGAAACAGCAATGTATGGTTTCCTCTCAGACGTCCCCAACTGGGGACTGGGGACCTGGCCTGCAACCCAGGCATGTGCCCTGACTGGGAATCAAATTGGTGACCCTTTGGTTCACAGGCCTGCGCTCTACCCGCTGAGCAACACCAGCCAGGATGACAGGACATATTTTTTAACTGAAAGTAGGTTGTGAGGGAGAAAGTAAGAATAAGTTTTGTCTTTAGATTTCTGGCTTAGACAACTTAACATAGAAAATAAGGGTTGTTAAGTGATATACACTGATATTTACTAATTTTACCATTTCCCTTCATATCTACATTTAATTTTCATCTCTATACTCATAAAATTTATTGCCTGTTTAACTTTGATTTTCAAACTTCATTAACTCCAAGATTTTAATATTCTCCTTGTCATCCCCCCCAACATGGAGAATTGTTGTCCTGATGCAGTACTGTCATGAGTATCTATACTGACATAACAATACTGACCATAATGTAAATGTAGGCAAGCATTCTGTGCATATTGTGAACTCATTTGTGTTCAATGCCTGGCAAAGAGCAGACATGAAAAGCCATGTGATATATGAGTAAGGGAAAGAAGTCTGTATGAAGAGAAGTCAGGGAAGAAGGGAGAAAAAGTGGTAGGATTATTTAGATTAGATATTATATAATAAGACAATTATTATATAATAAATGGATATTTATAATGTTTATTGTGGGTTTTTTAAAACACACATTTCTATAAATATATGCATATATCAATTTTTAAGCACAAGCATGTTACATATACTGTATAAATTATAATTTGAAGATGACATTTTAATTGAAATAATATATGTGCTAGACATGTTACATAGAGTGTATAAATCATTTTAGACAATTAAATTATAAATGTGATATTGTGATGTGGAAAATTATTTTTAATCTGTTATTTTACAATGAATGATCATAAAGGAAAGCTCTCAAAAGTTACTTTTGCAAATATCTCTTTCTCAAAATTAATTGTAGTTCATAAAGAAGTCATTTACATAATTCCCAAACCATATCTTGTTGAAGTTTAAGTAAACTTTAATTTTCCATTTGTATGTATAGGTAAATATATGAATTATGTATTCAAGAAACCTTCTAAAGAAATGTAATTTAAACTGCAAAATATTAGTTTTATTGTCTTAGAACTGAAATTTGTGAACTACTCAGGCAATTCATTTGTCATATATGTATTAAATATCAAACAGCATTCCAGAAAGGGAACAGAATGCTTTCTTTAAGTTATCCTTTTATTTACATTTATAAAACAATGCCATTTTCAAAAAGGGAAGATACACCTATTTAAAAAAAAACCTTTAAATATGACTTGAAGACCATATTGTCTTATTTACAACAAATTAATGATATTACAATGGTGTTTAAGATGTCGATATGTGCCTTACGCTCAAATAACACATCCAGTTTAATGGGTGGGTGTAGAATAAAAGTGTTCCTAAAAATGTATAACTAGGTAAGCTCTAGGATAAGCGTAAGCTCATAAATCTATTGGAGAATAGAAGACACTAGCTCAGCTAAGTCAGGTATGGTAAAGATAGTTTTACCATATTTAAAGATAGGTACCATCTACAATGGTAGATATCTTCAAAAGAAATATAAAATAGAAAGAACTGAGCATAAATTAAAAGTCTAATCAAGAACTAAATTGTGAATTTTCACAAATAATTTAAATATGGAGACAAATTACTGGATAGGTAAATGCACATCAAAAATATGTAACACAGGTTACAAATTGCAAATTTGATCCTCCCCCCTATGTTTGCAAAAAAATTTACTTAAAAATATATATTGGGATATAGTATATTTAATAGTTTAGCCTTAATCATTTCCAAATGTGTACAGACATGTATATGCAAGAGGCACTAATGGCTATTTATAATCAATGATTACCAATCAGAACTAATTATAAATAATAAAGTTATGATACAATCCCTTGTATTAAGTAGAAACAAGAACATGATCATGATTGATTAATTTGTGTTTGAGCATGTGTGTGTAACTGAATAAAATAATCAATGTAGAAAGAATTCATTTTCAATGACTAACAATTCAAAGGACAAATAAAGACAGGCAGAGAAAGACAAATACCATATGATAAAAATAATATACATTTTAAAAATTATACAAACTTTGCAAAGTAAGAAAATAGCATTCCATTTTGTGTTCACAGAATTTTAAAAAAATATTAAAATAAAGCTTATTTCTTTTACATTTTTGTCAGGAAGAAATGATAAAAATATATGATAACATTACATCATGGCAATTCTGTAATGAAGATTTTATTGTAATATATGACAGATTTATAACAGATACCGATTGAAGGCTTTATTCCTGTGAGAATTTACTGAACAAGCAATCCCTAAAAGAAATAAATCTGTGCATTCAGTGACCAACCTAACTATTCTAATCATAATGATTAAATAAACAGATTCAATCTTCAATCACACTATACCTCCTAGATACTTGATACTATGATACTGAAAGATGAAACCAGTTTATTGGGGAACAAAATAAACCTGCCCTATGAATTGTATCTAATTACTAATAAAAATGATGGTAGATGCAGTTAGGATTCCATGGTGAGGGACTCTGGAAGTGCCTGGTTTCTCTTGTTCATTTATTAGTAAGTGTTAAGTGTTTCCTTGGATCTATGAAGTATGCCTTATAATAAACTTGGGAAAGCTTGAATGACTTTCCAATCATTGACAAATATTTTCCTGAGGGTTAAAATAATTTATTAGATAAAAATCCATGCTTTAGCTACCCTGCTTTAATATGATAGAGTTTCTTTTCAGCTTATGAATATAAATATGTCCAGTACCAAAACTTTTGCATACATTTTTAGATAAAATTCACCTTTAAGCCAACTGCATATTAAACATTGTATTTTACAAGCAAAGTACAAAATATTTATTGAATAATTTTATTTTCACTTTTAAAATTTTGTTTTTATTATTTGCTTTTATGATGCAGACACCGGCCCTCAGTGTCTGAGTCATTATGGATGAAATGAGACATTCACATGGATTACTGAGTCTGGTGGAGGAAAAGGGACAGCATGGCTTTTCTCTCAAGGGGAGCAAAAGCCAAGGCCTCCACCATGACAGGCCTTTATTGGGTTTCTCAGCCCATTACATGATGGTCCTCATTTACTATGCACAGGTTGGCTTTAGGTGGTTACCTTTTACAGAAAACAAAGGAGCCAATGCTGCTAATCACATCACAGAAGAGGGATATTTGCAAATGAAAAGGCAAACGTGGTTGGACCGGTTACACTCATCCTTGGAAGGTGTAGCATGGATTTTAGGAAGTTACTTTGCAGTAAGTGTCCTCAATTCAGGGCGAGGGAGTTTTAGCAAAAAGCAAGACTCATAGAGGCCTAGGTACATTGCAGGCCTAATGCGTGGGTCCTGTGCATCTCCAAGTGGGAGCTGGGGCCACGCCATGCAGAACAGTCTCCCACACTTTTATGTCTCTTTACTTAGTTATGCTGTTTAACTTTGCAATCACATCTTCTTTCTTTTCCTAATACATTGCCTTTATATGGATATTACTTTGTGTCTGTTTACTGCATTATTACATCAAGTTTTCTAATGTCTTCATTTACTTTTTATGTATGTGTACAGAGACACACAGAAACATTATCAACCTAACAAGCATCTGTCATGTCCTGATATCATTCTGCTTTACATTGCCCAATACAGTGTCTACATGGCATATGAGGGAATTCAAATATTTTGAATGTAACCAGTTGGAATTGACATCCTGTAAGGGTAAAAAAAAACACCAGATGTTTAACACTTTAATTACAGTTAAACAAATAAATAAATTACAGTTAGAAAAAAAAATTTTGTTAATATTTTATATTGCGTATACATTGAAATTATAATATTTTGGATATGTTGGGTTTATGTTACATAAAATGTATTATTAAAATAAACTTAATCTTTTTTGGACTTTATTTCAGATATAATTCCTTTAAGATATAATATTATATATTTGGCTCTTATTTGTGATTCATATTTTATTTCTATCGGTCAACACTATTCTAAATAATAAAATTAAAAAAAATTCACTTTAAAAAATATATAGACCAGTATGAAATAGTCATGCACAGAAAAATATAGTGTAAGCACCATATATTATAGATAATATATTTTATAGTTAAAACTGAATTTGTGTTGAAATTGGAAGACTAGATGTGATTTTATGGTTAAAATCGATGAAAAATTTTTCGTTTCACATGATGGCTAATTGATATTCTAAAAGACAGTTATTTGATATTATAAATCAGAGCAGGAGGCTAGAGCTATGCAACCAGGTAAGTGAAAAATATCACGTATGCATCTAGGAAATGGTCAGTATTTTAAATATGTTCAAAGAAGTATGTTAGTTCAGTGTGACTAACTTTATAGAGATCTGAAAGATATTTTGAGTCATTATCTCTGACTCAGAATTGTATTTAGTTGTAAAATTTACTCTAGTGTATATGTTCAATCTTATATTCTTAGAAAATGTAAACAAATCCATTCTTCCTTTATTATTCTATATTATTAGTAATTACTCAAAGTTATCAGGATTCTTAAAAAGACAAAAAAGCTTGTCATGCACTGTATGTGACAAATAAATTAAGCACCATTACTTAGGAATTTCATGATTTCCATTTAGCTTTGATTTTTATGAGCATTAAAATTTGAACTTAATGGCCAAAGAAAAAGTAAGTACATTGCTAGTGGTTTCATGATCCTATTTTACCTCATCTCTTGTAGGATCTCTTACTCTTTATAAAATTAAAAAAATCATATTGAACTGAATGTCCAGTGACCTGGATAAAATCAACTTTAACATTGTGTATCCCTCATCTTAAGTTAGGCACTGACAAGAATGAAAAAAACTTACTGTAGACAACATTTTCTATAGATAGTACCTGTGCCACTCATGCGTATTTACGCTCTGAATATACCTTTTCATGGTGACAAACTGATAAAATTAGATACAATATAACTGAAAAAGAAAAAAAAACAAGATTAGGACAATCCTCTCTAAAATAGTGATCAAAATGACACCTAACATTTAAGGTCAAAGTGGAATTTAAATTAATTATGTATTTTATATTACAGAATTTTATTATTTAAGTTTGAAGGAGATGGTAAAATATAGAATATATGTACTATTAGAAATTCAGGTTATTTTGGATATACTTAATTAAGAATGGAAGGTATCAGAGATGACAACACTTATTAAATTCGGCAAAGTAGTGGTAACTCTTACTTGTTCACTTCAAACACACCTGCAAAAAATAAAAATATTATGTGCTACTAAGTAAATATAAAACCATAAGATAATGTAAAAAACAGTAATAGCAGAAGAAAATAACTTTGATTTTGTACATCAGCAACAGTCAGAATGAAATTATAATTGCTGTAAAGTTTACTACTGCATTACTACATTTTCCATTAAATAATTTTATATACATTTTTAAAAACATTTGACTTCCATTTGAGAATCTGGGGGCCATATTTTATTTTTAAATCGAAATTCAAAATCTTCTTCAGACTAATAGGATGACACTTGTTTTCCTGACTCAGTGCTTTAATTTAATTAAGCCCTCCCCCTGCTTGGAAAGCATTGTTCAGATATTAGTTTGTACTAGGAAAAAATTACTGCAACATTTTCAGTCCTGCAAAGGATGGTCCAGTGGGAAGTTGGATCCCAGTGTCTCAGAAGCTATTATGTATGAGTGGCTTATAACTGATTCACCTTAGCACAACTGCTAGAAAATTAGTTCATTTTAAGCTGCAGTTAAGTAATTTGGTATAGTAATACCCTTCTCTTAAAACATCTCTAAAAGTATATATTTGAACGTAATAACCACACATCCAAATGTCTCTAGGAGATTTTGATTCTTCTCTGGGTTCCACGAGGGTAATCAAACTAGAAATGACAACTTAAAACCACTAATTGAAACAGAGTTTGTAATATTTTTGCATGTTTTTACAATATTTTTAGGAGAGTAGACAAAACCATTACATTAGGAACCATTATATATCTCTAAACATGTCTGTATTCTTAGATGTGTTCTGCTTATCAAAAGGACAGAGATATATTTTAGAGTAGACTCACTGTTCTTTAAAATAGAGATCAGAATAATTAGTGTGGACATCTGAAGAGCAATTATATAAAAAATATTTTGAAAACTTAAAAATGCTGTATAAAATGTAGTAATCATTCAAGTACATAGTATAATATTACACATCTTGTTTGTTCATTCACACTGTAACTCTTTCCATTCCCAATTATTATTGGTGGAAAAATTGCTTTTCCACTTTATCTGAAATTAACATTATTACATTTTGAAAAATTAAAATAATGCTATTTGCCTCTTAATGTTTAAAAAATTGTTTCCAGGGATCAGTTTTGATTGTAACCTTTCTCTCCAAGCTTAAATTAAATGTGATGTGTCTCAATTAGAATGTATTCTTAAAAGTAGAGAGTCCTCTCCCACTTTCACAAATGACTTTAAGTCACATTAAGTAATAAATGCTCACCAGTTCAGGTGTACAATTTCTTAATATTCTTCAGTTGTCTATCATCTGCTTCTATCTTTTTGGGGTAAGGGTAGAAATTATACTATAGATATTACTTTCTCATATTTTCTCACATCACTTCCCTCTACCACATATTCTCTTATGTAACCCATATACATACATATACACAGACACACATATGTGTAGATACATGTATGTGTGTGTGTGTGTGTGTGTGAATTTACCAAAGGACTTATAGTGTCATAAATGTTATGAACTAATAAGATAATTGATTTGTGCCAGAATCTTAATGTATAAAGATATGACTGAGCCAACACAGAGAGGTCAATGCCATCAAAAGAAGAACACATTACATTTCTCAAAAGAAGGGTGCAACCCATTCCAAGCCCAGCCATGTGGAAAATATCAGGTTTGGGTCCAGGGGCAGAAGAAAGGAACAAAGGGAAAACCTGAGCCAGGGCCTTAATTGGGGTTTCACAGGAAAGACAAGGCACGGTCAATGGCTGAAGACTGTCAAGTTTGCATAATTCCATCAGGCTCTGTTGGGTAGGGATTGTTTCTAGTTGCCTGGTACCTGGTACTTAGTACTGGGAAGGTATTGACTTAACGTTTGAGAATTGGAAGATGCCTGGGGGCGCAGACTTGAATCAGCTCATCTGCACAGGAAAGGCCAGTCCCAGGCAAGCTAACCTACAGGGCACAGGCAAACACTGTGCTGATAGTTTGGTCCTATACCCGATGGGTGCCGACTGACACCAGAATCAAAGAAAATACCGAGCAATAGTAAATATGGTAATATTAACTTTGACACAGGATAAGTGGAAGTGGCATGTTTTTTGTGTGGAATTTCTTGTTTAGCTATTTCTTAAAATAAGCAGAGGTTTAGCCATTCTTAAAACCACCAGCTAGCCAGCTAAATAATAAAAGATTCAGCAATTGCATTTCTGGGTATGTATCTGAATAAATCCAAAACACTAATCAAAAAGACATATGCACCCCTATATTCATTGTAGTATTATTTATATTAGCCAAGATATGTTAGCAATCCAAGTGCCCATTGATAAACAAGTAGATAAAATAGCTGGGGTACATATATACAGTGGAACATTACTAGGTCATGAAAAAGAATGCAATCTTACCATTTGCATCAGCATGGATAAAACTAGTGGGCATTATGCTAAGTGAAATAAAAGTCATACAGAGAAAAACAAATATCATATAATTTCATTTACACACAGAATCTAAAGAACAAACAAAACAGAAAAAGACTCAAAGATGAAGAGAACATAGTGATAGTTGCCAAAAAGGGTAGGGGTTCAGGAGCATGAAAAAGGTGAAAATATTAAATAGGAGTTGGTAGTTGTAAAATAGTTACAGATGTAAAATAAAGCATAGGGAATATAGTAAATAATAGTCTAATAACTGTATGGTGTGAGGTGGGTACTGGAATTATCACAGTGATCATTTGTAAATTATTGTCCAACCAGTATGCTGTATTCCTAAAACTAATATAAAATAATAATGAATGTCAACTGTAGTTAAAAAATAGCACTAAAAAAGACTCAACTTTGCTCCTTGGCGGGACTTTCCAATTCAATTTAGAATGTGGCCTGAGGAAGGGATCAAATAAAACTATTTTCTTAAAGACTCTTTTCATGGAAATATGACTGAATTTCAAATCTAAGCTCTGGCATAAACTAGCCACATGTCTGGGCATTTTAGGGAATCTCTCTTCTTCCTCTGTAAAACTGTTAATAATAATAATAGTAATAGTAATAATATAGTCATTGAAATAATTAAATGGGATAAATTTTCAACAGTTTTTAGGCTGAAGTTTTGCTTAAAGTAAACAGGTAATGAACAGTTCCTTCCCTACATAAAACTACCACAGCTTATGGTTGGAGATGGTGCTGCTGTTCCCCATGCCAAATTAGACAGGTGTTATACTGAGGGAGGGGGTTTGTTTTGAGCTAGAAACTTGGTTATTAAGAAAACTTTCTCTTGCCTTGTGGTCTATAACTCTAACATCACCAGAAAAAAATATAAATTCTATTAAACATATAGTTAAAAAGAAATCGATTTAACTGAAAAGGACTTTAATTTAACTTTATAAAGTTTTGACATCAATATTTTTAAAATACTTCAAATTGTTAAGAACAAAGAAGGTATTACCTGATTTGTTTATTTGTAGATGTATAGCAATGAAAGCACTCTCTCCCCAGAGGTGGCGTCAGATCTCACAGGTTAAAAGGTCAGTCTCCTAAGACAGCTCCCGCTCCAGTTCAGATGACAATCACCAGTAGTAAATACCCAGGTTACCCAAAACTTCTGTCCAACTTGGCTACAGATCAGAGGTTCTCATGACCACTCTTTTGGATTCAATTAATTTGCTAGAGCCCCTCACAGAACTCAGGGGAGCACTAAGGTTTATCAGTTTATAAAAATACATGAGAAGAGAAATAGAAAAACAGCCAGGTGAAGGGATACATGGAGTAATCAATGCCTGGGAGAGTCCTGAATGCACGAATTTCTACCCCCATGTAGTTGGGGTGTGTTATCTTCCCAGGACATGTTCAGCAACCTGGAAGCTCACCCTACCTCATACTGTTGGGATTCCATGGAGGCTTTCTCAGGTAGGCATGATCAATTATTGACTCCATTTTTAGTCCCTCTTTTTTTTCTGTGGAAAGTGGGGAACAGTTTTGAAAAATCCAAGTTTTTAATTATGGCTTGGTCTTTCTGGTGACCAGTCCACATCAAGGAGCCATCAGGGTGCTCTCCTAGAGTCACCTCATTAGAGAAACAGATACTCCCATCAACTTCCAAATTATAAGGGTTTCTGGAGCCTTGTGTAAGAAATCAGAGACACACATCACTGTATATTTTCTATTATTGTGCAATATCTTACATCAGTTATATTCCATAGACACTGTCTGATGAATTTCAATATGTAGTTGAAAAAACAGATTATGTAGTGACCAACTCACTAAATTTCAGTCTGTTACTCTTTAGTAGCAAAGCCTAAGCCCACCTGTCTGATTAAAACCTATGGACATTGCACTGCACTGAATTTGCATGCTGCACTCACCCTCGGTAAGGGAAAGTTCTCATGAAGTCCTTATGTCAAAAAGTATATTTATTCTAATATAAACTTATCTACTGTAATAAAGCTAGCTTAAATTCAACTTACCAAATTTGATTTCAAGTTAAAAATCATACATTATGGAAAGAGAAGTAAGATGCTCCTTGTTTAGGATGGGGTTTTGTCTCAAAAAAGCCATTCTAAGCTGAAAATACCTAAGTAAAGAATGCTTTTAACACAGCTGACCTATCAAACATCATAGCCTACCTTAGCCTATCCTAAATGTATTCAAAGTACTTTCACTAGCTACAGTAGGTCAAACTCTCCTGACAGTGAATGCACTATAAAGTATTGCCTGTTGACTCTTATCACTGTGTCCTGACTGGGAGCTGCAGTTTGTTGTCCTTGTTCTGCATCATGAAACGATGTCATACCCAGTACTGCAAGCCCAGATAAAAATAAAAATTCAGATTTTGAAGTATGGTTTCCACTGACTATGTGCCACTATTGCACCAAACTAAAAACTTTCTGCACAACCAGAGAAACAACACAAGGAAATGGCAGCCTACAGAATAAGAAAATTTTTGCAAACTATATATCCAATAAAGGACTAATACCCACAATATATAAAGAACCAACAAAATAACACAACTTAATAAAAATTGATTAAAAAGTGAGCAGAAGAACTAAGCAGACGTTTCTCTAAAGAGGATATCAACATGTCCAACAGGCACATGAAAAAAATGCTCAATATTACTAATCATCAGAGAAATGCAATGAAAACCACAATGAGATACCACTTTACACTGTTTAGAGTGGCTATCATCGTTAGATCAATAAACGACAAGGTGAGGATGTGTTGAAAAGGGAACATTTATACATTTTGGTGGAAATGTAAACTGGCGAAACCACTATTAAAAACAATTTAGAGTTTCTTCAGAAATTAAAAATAGAACTACCATATGATCCAGCAATTTCATTTCTGGGTATATACCTAAAGGGAATGAAATCAGGATTTTGAAGAGATATATGCACATTGATGTTTATCACAGCATTATTCATGAGAGCTGAGATATGGGAGCAACTCAAATGCCTGTCAATGGATGAAGGAATGAAAAAAAAAGATGTGGTATACATACATGAGAGAATATTATTCATCCATGAGCAAAAAAGGTATCCTGCTATTGGCAAGAACATGGGTGGACCTTGACATTATACTAAGTGAGATATGTTAGGCAGAGAAAGACAAGTACTGTATGATATTCACTTATAAGTGGGATTTAAAACGGCCAAATCTGCATATCTGAGTAAGGGAATACTGATAGTGTTTAATGGTACAGACTTGTAACAAGTATTAATTAAACTATTGAGATCTAGTGCACAGTATAATGAATATTGTCAATAATATCATATTGTAGTGATATAATGTGATGAATATTGGTTCAATGGCCATTTTATTACAATATGTACATGTATCAAAATAACATGCTGTACAACTTAAATTTATAAAATATAATGTTAAATTGATCAAATAAGAGATATTAACATCAATTGCAATTATAATGCTTATTTTCATTGAACAACCAGTATGCCAGACATTTCTCTAAATATTTTATATGTCATATAATTTTCATTATTCTCTTATAACTGATATTCATAAATATGAAAAATATAATAAGAGCAGTTTTTGTAACTGCCTTTGTGTGTGTATATTAAGTAGAAACACCAAAAAGAAAAAAAAAAGCTTTGCTATACACAATTTTCTGGTTAAGTTACAGTTCTGATTTTTGAAGACTAACTTTGGGATATACAGTGAGGTCTGCCCGGAAACAAAATCAAGCTATTGTTAAACTAATGAGAACAGTTTGTTTGACATGAATGTAATCTGGAAGCCAAGGAGAATAGGCTGAGATGCATGTGCATGAACGATGATGACTTCACTGTGCTTATCAGTAGGGGTAGTAGAAGCTGCTGAGTGAGCTTGTGCACTGAGTGGCCACCACATTCAAAATGACTGAGCAAGTAGGACAATGAATCTGCATAAAATTTTGCATTAATCTTGAGCATTCCTGTGTGGAAACTTTTCAGATGATTCAGAAGGCTATAGCTATGGGCACTGGTGACTGGCAGGTTCATCATGACAATGTGCCCACTCTTACATCATGTCTTGTGCAGATATTTTTGGTGAAACATGAAATCCTCTAGGTGACTCAGCCCTCCTGCAGACCAGATTTTGGGCCTTATGAGTTCTGGCTTTTCCAAAAACTAAAATAACCTTTGAAAGGGAAGAGATCTCAGAATGTAGATGAGATTCAGAAAATATGATGGAGCAGCTGATGGTGATTGGGAGAACTGTGTGAAGTCCCAAGGTGCCTACTTTGAAGGGGACTGAGGCATCATTACCTTATGTACATTTCTTGTATCTTTTATCTTCTTCTTCTTCTTTTATCTCTATTTTTTATATTACATAGGTGGATACCTTCTGGATATACCTTATATGCCTATAAATGACTGTAATATAAATTCAAATTGTATTCTAATTACAGAAGTCTGTAGTTACTTTTTTTATCATAGCCTGAAGCTTGAATACCTGCCAGGAAATAATTGAGTTTAATACTAATTATAATAAAAAAGACATGGATTTAATTTTTTATATACTAAAAAGGCAGTAATTTACATTTTTAAATTTAGAAATATTAACGTAATTTTATTTCATTTATTCAGATGCATAATTATAATAATTATTGTAAATCTAACTTGGTCTCTTGAATGACATTGTGTTGATTAGCTCCTTTAGAAAACCCATACATAGAGGCGAAACTATAGAGAATTTAAGGCTAAATGGGGCTACAAATGATAGAGTTGTACTAGACTTATGGTTCACCTTTTTCTGTGACATTTGGCTTTAAGCAAATCAACTGACTTCATTATACCTGTACTGTATGCACCCAAACTATGAACAACAGTCCTGACATCTTAGGGTGAATGAGAGGAGCAAATGAAAAACTGTATGTAAAGCTCTTAGCATAGTATGAGCAAGGCACATGGTCCTGACCTGGTAGATGTAATGATTTTTGGAAATAACCATTATAGAATCAAGGAATAAATTTTCATGGTATAAGTCAATGAGCATTGTGCTTACAACAGCATCAAGAATAATGCTTTTTCGAATGATTTAACATTTTTTTCTAATTGACTCAGATTTACTGCTCATTAAGTGTGAATTAGCGAAGTTTCTTTCAAATAAGTCAGCCTATATAATCATTATTTTAGCTTGAATTCATTTTTAGTTAATGGAGCCTGAAATGTGAAGATGTTAAGTCATGCATTTTAGTTTCGTTGCCAAAATTTCTGAAAAAATTCCCCAATTTGCTTGGTAAATGGAGTATGTCTCTATAAGGTCAGAAATTTAACACTTTGTTATAAAAATAGGGAAAAGAGTATATAATCATTAAATTTTACATTATTCTAAAATTATAGGTGCCGTTTGGTAATGTTTTTTGTTAACTGCTTATATAATTATTCAAACATTTATTTCAGACACCATATGTATATCTATATAGTATGGAACATAAAAATGAACTTAATCCCTGCATTTGCAAAATATAATTACATGTGCTTGCCAATTTTGGAGTATATCATTGCTTAGTATATAATTATTAATATGCTTTTACAAAAATAGTTTGAATATTGCTTTTTCTTGTAACAATATCTCCTGGGAACATTCTACATTGGTATATGTAGCTATATTTCATTCTTTTGAATAGTACATACAACCAATGCATGTATATACCAGAACTTAGTTACTCAATATGGTTGTAGTATAATTGTGAGTTAGAAATAACAAATTCATTAGACACATTTATTCAGCTTTGCATAGATTGTTTAAGTACTCTATACATTAAGCTTCACTATGTTTCTGAGGACAAATTTTTATGTATGTATCACCAAACTATATTGACACAGAGTGGTTCTGAAACTAAAATTGTGTCAGAAAATAGAAAAAATTGCCTAATATATTTTTACCTTTTTTGTTTTAAATATTCTTTGTTATTGATAAAGAAAATGAAACCAGATTTAAATGTTTTAGGTATTTCCAATAAAACTGAACTGCTGATACTACTTTTTCTTCACTGCAAACTATGTTTGTTTCTTTTGTAGACAGTGTCTCAGTGGTGGACGTGCAAGCAATTCAAGTGATTAGCAATGTTCACATACTCAGAAAAAGATAAATCACCAAAGGTTTTGTGGTTGGACTATATTCTAAAATGATAATGCCTTATGAGTTCAACTGTAACAAATGCTTTTGAACTGAGGTTTCTGCTTTTGTAATATAGCATGTGTGGAAGGTGATTACATGCTACAGTATAGCACTGTACTTCAATTGAAACATCTGGAAATACCGTTCTCAAAAATCAAAGTGAAAATTGAGAATTAACACTTGCTGAATAGACCATACTTATTTATAAAGCTTATAATTTGCAAAGTTTTGAGACAGGTTCTATTTCCACATTTGGATATTATACCATTTGGATAGCCTACCTTCAGGGAACTATCCAAGTAAGGCATTCTACATTTTAAAACCGATTAGTAAAATTATATGAATTTGGTGCATCTTCTTTTTCTATTGTCATCTTTGGGAAACAGTGTGGGAGTTTAGGAACATGTATTTCCTGAAGAGGATAATTTATTTTGTTTCTTTTTTTTTCTTAAGGATATTCATTTCTATTAAAATTATTTAATATTAACAAGTTGAAATATATCTTAAGACCCTATTTGGAATGTAATTGGTTCACATGCTGTAGTTATGGTAAGAGGTACCACAATAACACAGCCACATGCTGGGACAAACACCATGTCACTTAGATCTAGGATTAGGGGTCCTACCCATGGCTCCACACTTTGGAGTGTTTTACATTTACCAATGCAGAAACACAGATATCAGTATATATTTTTATATTATATAAAATATAAATACAGGGTTGAGAAAAAGTAGGGTTATAGTTGAGTGCATGACGCAGCTTATTCTTATATTATTATTTTTCATATGAACAACTGTAAATCTGCTTTTGCCCCACCAAGTATACAGGTATTTTTATTTTCATTATTTTAAGCAAGTCTGTTGAAAAGTTTTAACTAAACAAAGTGAGTGACATATGCTGCAGCAAGGCCTTTGATGAGAAGGTTGCTTGCCTGGCCAGAAGATGCATTGAAACAGAAAACATGGAGGAAGGGGGAAGTCACTCAAACTGTGTGTCTGAACTGCCTGATTCCCTAGATGAATAGCGCTGTTTTCTCCCCTCTGCTGCGTAGTGGTGTTTGGGAAATGCTGAGTCGAATGCAATATTGAGGAGGGGAACAAAATTATTTTGTTTCATTGGGAGTTTAACCTCATTAGTCTCTAATCTGGGTTCAAAATGGACAAATCGTGCCCCAGGAATCTGGACCAACTTTCATGAGGCTGTGTCTCAACACATTCTTGCTAGCACTTGCTCTAGCATATGACTCAATGGCAGTGGGCTGGCCAGGGCAAGAAAGAAAGCATGTCCTCTCTTTTATTGTCATGAATAAAATCCCTAAAAAAGAGCCAGATGGGTTCCATTACATGAAGCAGGTTAGTATGTGAATAAAACTGTATTTAAAACATTTAAAAAAATCCCCTGGCTGGCATAGCTCAGTGGATTGAGCGTGGGCTGCGAACCAAAGCATCGCAGGTTCAATTCCCAGTCAGGGCACATGCCTGGGTTACAGGCCATGGCCCCCAGCAACCGCACATTGATGTTTCTCTCTCTCTCTCTTTCTCCCTCCCTTCCCTCTCTAAAAATAAATAAATAAAATCTTTTAAAAAATCCTAACCTGAAGATATATTTATTGATTTTAGAGAGAGAGAAGGAAAGGGAGGGGAGAGTGAGAGAGAGAAAGAAACATCAGTTTGGTTGCCTCCAGTACACTCCCCAACCATAGAACATGCAACCTAGGTCAGCACCATTGACTAGGGATCGAACCCACAAGCTTATGATGTATGGGGCCACCTCCAGCCAACTGGGCAATTTGGCCTAGGCTGTACTTATAACTTGTAAGCACTTAGCTCTATATATGTGAGCTGTATTTTTATCCTTGCTCTGGTTCCTACAAATGGTATGGGTGAAATTCTTTATACTAAGATGGCTGTGGGAGAGCTAGAGAGAGGGCCTAAATCCACAAGTCCCCCAAGAAAGATTTTTGACTTATACATGGAATGAGAGAGAAGAAGCATTATTAAGAATAGCCATTTACCACAATGGAAATACTGGGATATTAGCAGACTTTGAGTAAAATGAAGGGTTTTTAAATCTTAATTTATATATATATAATTAATAATTATAATTAATACTATATATAGTATTAAAGAGGAAATAGAAAGTAAACTAAATTACCATGGATTTCAGGGGAGAATCATATTATAGATGATATTGCAGTCTCAGGGACTACATATGAACATGTTGAGATTGAGTTCCCATACAATGTCAGCATTTAGAAACTAAAGGAAAGCAAAGGAAATTGAAAAGCAGTAGCCAATGAAAAAAGAGAACTATAAAAAGTTTTTCAAAGATGAAGTTGAAAAAATAATATTAAGTACTGCTAAATGGTGAAGTACAATGAAGACAGAAATGACCGTTGGGTTAGAAAAATGGGAGTTATTGATGGCAATAGCAAGGCAATTTAAGTGCAGTTGTAGAGATAAACTCCTGACCAAAATTGGTTGAGGAGAAACTAGGTGCTTAGGAAATACAGAAAGGTAATTTAATTACCAGAACTGTAATTTATTATATTTTAAGCAGGGGTTGTAACATCTCATTCAAATAAGACTAGCAGTTAATAAGCATGACTGAATACTGGTATTAATATTAATGGTGATATTTTTCTCCTCTCTCATGCTGATTTTTCTCCTGAAACTAAACATTTATGGAAGATGCTTGCAGTAATGCTAACTTTGATGATAATGGATATATAGTTGGGAATCTGGCTCTTTCTCTCAATTCTGGACTACTATTGAAAAAAATGCATTACTCCACCTGTAATCTTTTGAAACTTTTATGGGTTAATTCTAAAAGTGTTATATAGAGCAACTATATTTTTGCCACCAGTAATTACCTTGTTTTCCTTTTTTTACTGTCCAAATCTACATTCCAGTTTATAATGAATCCAATTGGACATTAGGAATAATATACGCTGTTCAAGTGAGTTTTAAGAACAAATGTGACTTGATGAGGAGCAGGCCTAGACTGATTCACCAAATCAAAGATTGGTTAGTAGTGTGAGCAAATATTAAGATCAGAAAACTGAGTGGAACAAAGATAAAAAAGTAAATGGTACCTAGTACATGTTATTCATAAAGTTACAAACATTTTCTGAAAGCCTCTGAAGCATAAATATAATATTTTAAACTCTCACTAAGACCATTCAGGGGTACTTAATACTGCACTGCTAGAAATACTTGGAAGTGATTTGAATAAGCAGAAAACAAGGCAGGGAACAGATCAAAAAGCTGAAAAGCTTCTAATACAGATATTAAGAATGCAAGACTAGGATGTTTTAAAAGTTGGTTTGTTGTGAAAAGAATGAAACAAAAAGCAAATGAAATCATAAATAACTTTGGGGAGGATTTAATATGATTATTTTACTTCAGTGTAAAATAATAGAGGGCAAAAGAAAATAAAACATAGACCTATATATTTGGACTTTTCATACACATTTGATATAGAGTCTTTGTATGATGATGAAATTAAAAAATATGTAGATGTAAGATAATGACTAAGATTTTTTTTTCAGTTGGGAAGTAGGATGCATAGTGATGAAGAGAGGATAATTATACTGCTTTACAGAATTGTGCTGTGAGAACTAAAATAAACAATATGCTATGAACTTAAGATAATACCTATAACCTATAACCAGCATTAGAGTGAAGTGCTATTATAATAGTATTCATTATCAGCATCATCATTATCATCATCTTTATCATCATTCTGTTATCAATAAAATAATTAGGTTAGAGAGCCAAAAGATTAACTTTCAAAGAAAAGCCTATTTGCAGAACTCAAGATTGTGTAGAAAGACAGACAGAGAACCCAGCTAAACTGATGGCATTAGAAAGAGAGGCATGGAAGTTTATAAAATGAGTGCAAGTCATCTGAATTTACTTCAATAATTTGAAGGATAACTTAGTAAGGGTTCATTTTATATACATGTGGGATATTTTACACTCAACAATCTAGACTGAATATACTTAATCATAAGCTGTAAAGGTGTCCTTTGGGCAAACTTTTAGAAACACTGATGAAAATCAAGTATTTTTATAATAAAGTACATTTTCTCCTTAGTTGCATTTTTATATAACTATAGGTCCCATAAATTAGTGATTTTCAACCATTTTAATTTTATGAAACACATATAATAATTACTAAAATATTCTATAGCAAACCAAAAAGTATATTGCTTTTAGACCTGAAAATAAAAACAGGTATAGTTTTGATTCATTCACACTGGACAGCTGTTGTTCTGTTGGCTGTTGGCCTTTTCTTTTATTTGACAATGTAAGGGAGATGTGTTCAGTGCCACTGACTATATAGTCAGGTATTGCATGTTTAAAGATTCTTGTGGCATACCCGTGTGCCGCAACACACCATTTGAAAATCGCTGCTCTAAATCATATTAAAATTTCACATGCATATAAGAATGTTTCTATTTGCATCTTAAGAAGTTATTAGTTAACTAATAACACACCTGAATACATGCTCTTTTGTAATGTGAAAAGTTAGAAAAAATAAAAATAGCATTTAAAAATATTTCAGAGACAGAATTTTTTTAAAAATAAAAGTAAACATATCTCTAAAATTCAAACTCAAATCAAAGGTTTGGAGAACAAGGAAATTATTAAAGAGACCTAATTTGCCTTTAACAGTTTAACTTCTTCCAATCATGGATGGTATATACATTTAATATTTTAAAGAATAAGATTATTTATATTAATTGAAAACAAGACAAGAGGATCCAAGTGGAGTCAGTTATACTAAATCCCATGTCATCAAACCAAGACTTAATTATAATTTGAGCTCTCCCAGAAATGGAAACGTAAATCAGTCAATCAGGAATCACCTAATCAGCCCAAGCTAGGTCATCTGTTTGGTAGACTCCTAGTATCCTCTAAAGTAACTTTGCTATAACTCGGTCTTTTTTGGGGGGGTGGGGTTGCTAGTAGAACTTTCTTGTTTCTGCTCTCTTCTGCCTATGAAAGTTTTTCATTGTGTACAAATTTCCGTCTGCTAGATTTGAAACTGCCCTATTCATGAATTGAGAAAAAGCCAGTAAGATCTTTAAAATTTACTCAGTTGAACATTGTTTGTTGTTTATTCTTAGGAAGAATGAAAGTGACATTTCTTAAAGCTCCAACTTATTATGTGTTTTATATTTTATACTACATTTTATTCTCCCAACTTATCCATGTTATTTATTGCCAGTATCTTTTATAAAAATAAGGAAATGGGGTTAGTAAATTTGACACATATGATATCATAGAGATTTAAGTGTGAGAACAGATTTTGTAACTCAATTTTGCAATGCCTCAAGGCTCTATGCTTAATAATACCATCTGCTTCTTAATTATGCTATTCAAATTTTGGGTGTGGATTCACTGACTAAACATACTCTGAACAAAAAAACTCAGTTTTCCTTTCTCCTTAATCTTCAACTTTTGTTTTTTATGGCAATTAAAGAGTTACAATGCTTACTGAAAATTCGGTACCTGGCATACTACCCTGCCTACATGTTTAATTAATATTTCTGCCCAGTTTTATGGACAGAATACTTAATGAGTGAAGCTATTTTAGAGACAATTTTATTAACATATTTCTTTGTTTCCAAAGAAACTTATTATAGAAACTTCAGTAGGTTGCAAGTCTTTATTCTTGACAATGTGTTTGAGTTCTGAAAAGAGTGAAAAGCCATTTATGTCTACAGCTGGTTAATATACTGGAAGTTAAAACTTGCATATTGAATTTTGGTATTAAAAATACAATCACAAAAGGGTACAATATTCACTTAATATGTTTTGTAATCCTGCTCTGGAGAGAATCCTAAAATAGATGCTATTTCAAGAAATCATAGTACCACATGAATATATTTATATGTATATTGTAACATACACATGTACAAATGGAAGAACTACATTCAGTGCAAGGTATATTTTTTATTACTTTTTTGATAACCTAATCCCAACTTTAAAGTCTCTATATGTGTTTTTTATGTTTAATTATTCCTTAATTAGATCTTAATAAACATAAGAATCAGCCTATACCATCAGGATTCATCACTTTATGGGGATTGAAATAAATATTTGGCATGTCATTATTTCTTAATGAGAACAGCACCCTTTAATTGAATCGACACATTTGGTGACAGGTGTTAGAAATAGCAGAGTAACAGTCTATATCATTGTCAAGCATTGATAGAAATTATGCTGAACTTTTTCTTGCTTAAATTAAACTTACCAAACTTTTTTCCACTCTGTGCAAATATAAGGTCAAACAGGCTGTGGTCCTGTCTGGAATGATGTGCAAACAGAGGGCTGTCTGATGCGTGCTCCTTCCAGGCAACACCCTTAATGAGCAACAGTGACAGCTGACCACAACCTTTCTACATAGCGGACGGTCATACTTCCCTACTTGGGAAAGGCACATTTTGGAATTTTTCAGATATTTTTAAAGCTTAAGCAACAAACTCATCATAGCCTAAGGCAGAATCTTATGATTAAAAAATCTTTTTACAAAAAAACATAAAAATGCTCAAACTAAATGAGTAAGGATATAAATAGTTTCATTGTCAGACTAGGTGAGACTCACAGGCAAATAAGTTACAAAATGTCTTATACGTTCAGGCTTCCTAGATTTTGGAATTAGAAATAATGCATTTCCAATTTTGCATTACTGAGTTCAGAAGTCTATTCACAGATATTCAGAAAAAATTTCTATGCACAACACAGCCATTTTATATTCTTAGGAAAAGACATATTTGATAACAATATCTATAATGAAACATACATAGTATAACCTAAAACTCTAGTTCATTATATGAGTCACTAATCAATACCTGGCACTTTTCCTTAATTTGTAATAATCAGGCTTATTACAAAAATCTTTCCTTTTCAAAATGGCTGAAGTTGATTAGAGTTATATGGCTACTATCCCATTCTTTTTTCTTCATAGTATGCTACCAACTGTGTGAAGACAAGAATGAAATAAGTTATCTTACGATCCTCAATTTTAAATGGACTTATACTTCAGAAACCAGTCTAAGGTTTCTGGTGATGTAATTTTATTTATCATCAGAAACTTAAGAGGAAAACATTTTATTGTCATCCTTCTAATATGTGTTCAATTTATTTCCCATTAATCTTTCCCTATTGCACTGCCAAAATTCAAACATGGTTTTTCATATATAGTATAGTATTGTATCAATATTCCATATAATTCACCCTAGCATATGTTTTTAATAATGTGCTATTTAAAATATTAAGAATATTTAAAATATTCTTAATCTCTTTCAATTAATTTTACGAATGCATGACCAAGTTTCTACTAGCAGAGCAGTTGCTCCAGTATTTTTAATTGGGTTCCAGTGTCAACTATATCACTTACCATTGAGTGATGAAGTAAATTAAATATGGATGAGCCTCATTAGTCTTCTATACAAAATAAAGATAATGCTAATGCTTACTTTATATGATTACTGAACGGATTAAATCACTCAATACAGTCAGTGCACGTAACAGGGCCCTGTCATTAACTGGGCCTTATTATAAATGTTAAATATTATTACTTTAATATTTTAATCATTATTATGATCATAAATATCAGCAGCACTGTTCTTAATTTGTTTTCAACCTGTGCCTTTCTTATGTAAATCTTTTCCCTTATACCATTGTGAGTAGCTTTGCAAAGCCATTCCTGGTCATTATCCTCTGATTTCCCAAGAGTAAACTTTATAGTTTTGTCTCAGATGTCTTTTCTAGTTTCAGCCTTCATTATTTTAACTGGAGAGTATTAGATATGACTAATGTGGTGTGGTTTGTATTTAGTGAGAAATGGAAAGAAAAAGAGAAAAACACACAAAAGTTAGGACCAGTGTTAACCTTCAGGGAACTCCTTGTGGGAATGAGATACATTCCCCAACTAGATGGAGTAAACGCTGGTGTGAAAATTGATATATAATTTGAAATGAAAGACATTCAGGAATTCTGAAAATAAAACATGACATAAATGTAACTGAGAATTCCCTGTCACCACGGCATTAGAATCCATGAGAAGCCCTTTGACTGTAGTGCGGGGGGGGAAACAAGTCCAGATGTCCTCCCCCTGAGACAACAGAGGGCCTGACCCTTGTAAAAGGATGCAATAGTAAAATAACAAATGTATTTTGATTATTTAAAAATGGTAAAATTAACATAACATGGAACCATCAAACTAATAGGACAAAAAAATCAATGTGCAAATAATACAGAAATCTGGTGCGAGAATGGATTTACAGGATAATAAAAATAAATGCCAAGGTCTTGAGATAGGCTAAGGTTTGGGGCATTCAAGGAACATCACAGTGGCCACTTTGTCTAGGAAAAAAGTAAATGAGTAACAGAGTGGAAGGAGATGATATCAGAAACATAGCAATGGGCTAGATCAAACACATCCTGTGGGGCAAGGGAAGTAGTTTGAATTTTACTTTGACTGGGATGAGAAAACTACTGAGTGCATGGAGCCAAGGAGTGTCTTACATTTTAAATGGCTCAAGCTGGGAAAGGGCTACCCAGCCAGGAAGAGGCTAAGGTGCAGAGGAGAAAGCTGGAGTATCAGTGAGAATTGTAATTTGGGTGACCATATTTCATGAACTGGACCAGATGAAAATAATGAGAGGTAGTCAGTTGCAAGATATAGGCCCAACAGAAATTTCTGATGAATGCCATGTGAGGGGATAGAAATAGAAGAGTTGAGGATAGTTCCATTAAGTTTTTCCCATTAGAAACTGGAGGGAGGGGGTTGATGTTTAGTTAACTGAGGAGGAATGTGGAAGAAGTGATTTAGGTTGAAGAAGAAATCAGTGTTAGGTGTGAATATATTAGGCTGAAAATGCTAATTACCAATTCAAGGAGATATGGCAGTGAAATACCTAAGTGTAGATTTTGGAGGAGATGTCTGAATCAGACTTAGGGCAGTTGTCACAGTACAGTTGTCATGTAAAGCCATGAAACTGAACAATACCATCTAAGAAATGAGTATAAATTGAGAAGAAAATATAGTCCTAGGACCAGTACATGAAGCATTTCAATGTCTACACATCAGCAAAAGATATAGAGAAAGAGAAACCCTGGGAGCAGGAGGAAAATTGAGAGAAAAACATGCCATAAATCAAATGTGAAATTTGTCCCCAAAAGAAAGAGATCAAGTTAGCCAAATGCTAATAACAGACCAAATTAGAAAACTGAGATTGATATTCAGATTATACAACATTGATAATATTGTTGAGACTCATTTCATGCTTTTCCATACTCTCTCCTAATGCTTAAATACAAATTTAGAATAGAATATTATTTTATGGTATTTTAAATGAAGAAAAATATTTTAATAAATACCACCTCTGAGAACACAGCATTCAAGGTAAGGGTGACAATATCATCAAAACTGTATCTGTGCTCTTTGTGAATCATCTTAAACTTTCTGTTAGAAGAAGGTACAGTGGCAGACTGTCTACTACCCCTGAATTGCAAGAGCTTGCTGAGTTTTTAGAAGATACTTTTATTCAGAAAACATTATGTACCATATTAATAGCTTCAAGTAACAAGCAATTAGCTAAACCAGGAATAAGGACACCTCCAGATCTAGGCTAGAAAAAACACACAGTCAAATTGTAAGGAAAAATAAAAAATAAAAAAGGAACACTGGAAGTAACATTGTCTGGTAAAATGACACCTCTTCAAAGAAGTATCACCTCAAAGAAGTATTCCCCTTGTCTGCCCCCAATTTTCCTTAGTAAAAAGGAATATAATTATTAAAGTTATTTCTAAGTGGTATCAAAGTTATACTCTCTACCAAAAATCCTCTCCCTCTTTTCTCCATTTCTTCCTCAATTTAACATAAGACTTGTGGAAAGAATCTCACAAACCTTCATATTTGGCCTTATTTCAGCTATTTCCTTTATTTTTTTGTTGTTTTTTATTTAGTAACTCTGCTATGCTGAATATGTAAGGAAGTGACTCACTTTGTTAATGTGGTACCATTTTAAATTGTGCACTAGTCTCTTTCTGGAAATCTTAGAAAGAGAAGAAAATCAGCAGCCTATAATTTGAGGATGGGACATATTGGTAACCCTTTTAGTTTCCTATTGCTGCTATAAACATTTTACATGATCTCAGTGGCTTAAAATTATATAAAATTTATTATCTTAGTTCTAAAGAAGTCTTAGATGATTTCTAAAGTGCATCTTATGAGACTGAAATCAAGTGAATATATTCATTTTGGAGGTTTCTGGACAGAATCTGTTTTCTTGTCTGTCCTACATTCTAGAGGTTGCCCCAGTTCCTTGACTTGTGACCACTTCCTTGATGTTCAAAGTGTGTTACTCCAACCACTGGTTTAATAGCTACAATTTTCTCTGACTTTTGGCCCTCTTGACTTCCTTTTATAAGGACCCATGTGGTTACATTGTGCTTACCTAGATAATCTAGGATAATTTCTCCATCTCAACATCCTTAATGGAATCACATCTTAAAATTCCCTTTTGCCAACATATACATTATAGATTAAGTTGTGACTATCTTGGTGGGTCATTACTCGGCCTACCATAGTTATGGCCTCTTAGCCATCTTAGACCTCAATCCTGCCTCTGATTGTCCTTGTCTCCGAGACAGTTTAGACGTGGAGCACAGAACCTAACAGTTTTGACTGATTTAGTTATAGCCGTACCAAAAGTGTTTTGGGGATGCAGGGAAAGATTGAAGCCCATTGCAATTGCATACTTCCAGAAAGGACTTGTTAATGCCTGCCCTGGCCACTGTAATAGCTTTGTTTGCTATTCAAAAAGGTGAATGGTTGAGGCTACTATTTTGAATATATACTACTGAAAATGTTTAACAAGTTTAGGTACTGAGAGAACTCACAAGAATCCACAGAGCATAGTCTTATAAAGTTTTTATTTAAAGGCAAATATATGGTACAACAAAGATAAACAGTATAAGCAACACTCTTCAAAAAGATTCGGGGAGTAAGCTCTCCATAGGCCTTATGTGCACATGAACATGTTTATTTTTTCCGGTGTGAACTCCAACCTATGTGATGAATCATAACTTTGGGATAGCCCAGAGCAGATTATCCAAGCTAAATGCTTGATTATGGAGTCTAGTCAAGCTAATTTGTTATGCCTTTTCAATACCATCAGAGAACATATTGACCCTGGGGGTAGCCAAGTGTATTTTGCATTTCAAATAGCATGCCATAAATCCCATTGTCTTTATCTTACCCAAATGTCAAAGCCATACATCCTGGAATACTTAATAATTAGGAGAGAGTTTACCAGGTCAGCTAGAAGTGAACTCTGTCTTACAAAGTCAACCACCTAACACTTCAACATTTTTAAATTATGAATCACCATGATTAGTTTTCCCATGCATCTTTTGTAATATTTATAGAACATAAACAAAATAATAACTCTTAAATGTTAATTATTTTTGCATCATCAAATGAGATGTAGGTAAATCTGTCAAATTATTCTTACCAATTACATTAGTATTTCACTAAGTAACAGTAATATTAGTCAACTAAAGTGAATTATAAAATAAGTTATTTAGAATTATAATACTGTTTTTAGGATTTCTTAACAAAAGTAGTCACTGCTTGTATTGTCAAATGTTGCCATGGGTTGTGGTGTAGAAAAAGAGTCACATGTTTATTAATTCTGGATTCCAAGTTTATTGTGGGCACAGCCACATGACCTAGTTTATACTATAAGATTATATTGGCCTGGTTTTATAATGAGTCTTGTATATAAGTAATCCCTTCCTCCTAACCCCAATACACACATCCATACAAGTAAATACTTTGTTAAGTTGAACAGGTTTCTAATTCCAACTATTCTATTAAATACCACTGGTATTTCCCTATATGTGGGACTTTGGAATCTGAGGACCACCTATTCAAGTTACATTCTCCATTTAGGAATTTCCATAGAATAGGGGGACCTTAAAGCTCTCAAAAGTTCATTGTTTTTACTCCTGTTGCCAAGATCCAGACCACTGCCCTTGAGGTACCTCTGATTTCATCTCAAGGAGCATACTGAATGGCTTCTCTTGGTTCAGTATTCATGCTCTTTCTCATCTTTATTCTCATCATGTTGTTTAACTATCCTTTGAGGTTATTTTATTCATTTTTCAAAGAGGTGAAATCTATCTAGGCTATTTTCATAATTTTTCTTTCTCTTGAAATAAATTCCTTTTTAAACAGCCAATAAAAGACAGTAAGACTTTTCCTCTGTATGTTTCTCTGTAGTAAAGGCAAAGTCAGCTTGCCCAAGGACAGATAGATGAATGCCAGTTCTTCTTCGGGCTCTTTCAGGTAGGGTATTTTGGTCAATGTTAGTTTATCTATCAAACATGTTGTGGCTGTGGAATGCTTGTTTCATAATTACAAATTGAGTATATATTTAGGGATCAAAAATATTGAATTCCCTTGGATAATATCATATGAATTATGCTCTTTCAAAACATACTTTCATTTCAGTGTACTAAAGAGCTTCTCACTGAAGCCCTTGGAGCTGTAGGAAGCAATAATCTGTGTCATCACCTCACTTCAAAAAATATTGGTTTCTGTTTTGCAAGTATTTTTTATCTTGGCAATTTACCTTTATCAACTATGATCTATAGTTAACTGTCAAAATTCATCAGTTTTTTTATAGGCACCTTATACCTAATTAGTCAGGAATGGAGCTGATGATTTTTCACAATGGGCATCTGTGCTGGACTATGAAACAAAGTATTTTGTGATACAAGTGTATTTACATCTAACAGCTCCTTTATTATACCAGGATATTTATATCCCCCAAGTATCACACATTTTTTTTCAAGATTTTATTTATTTTTAGAGAGAGGGGAAGCAGGGAGAGAGAGGAAGAGAAACATCAATGTGTGGTTGCCTCTCTGCCTGGGACCTGGCCCACAACCAAGGCATGTGCCCTGACTGAGAATTAAATGGACAACCCTTTGGTTCGCAGACTTGCACTTAATCTACCGAGCTACACCAGCCAGAGCCACACATTGTTTTAAATTAAGCACTTAAGTACATTTAAACTAATGTACTCTAAATTTTCTTCCCCAGCCCTATGGTAGTCATCCCAGTGCAGATGACCTGGAGTTCCCTTAGGGGGCTGTGCCAAGAGATCATGGATTTCTTATCACACAGAATCCTAATCCTTTTCTGTTTTAATTGACATAGACTCTGAAAGGATTGTAGACTCCAGTTTTCTATAATCATTGGATCTTTCATAATTTATCCAGGCCAAGGTAAAGTAAATGTATTTGTGACTGTAATTTTACAAACTGAGTAGTTGGCAGCGCTGTATAACTTAGTCTCAACAGTCACTTGTTAAAATGTTAGTCACTATCTCTTACTTTTTAAATATTATTTTTAATTGAGCCTTTGAGGAATGCCACATAGTTTAATTATCTCAAGATCTGTCATATTTTTCTTATTGCTCCTCTTTTTTCATAATCCTGAAAGTTTTCCCATTACTTAAATTTTTTCAGCTAAGTTAAATCCTTAACAGATTCCCACACATTATCTTTTCTCCTTGATTACAAAGCCATATATGAGGCATAAGTAATTAGAGTTCATCTGATCAAAGCACCAATCGTCACTTGGTGAAGAACACAGAGATAGTGGAAATCTTAGTATACAGGAAGTACAAGCCATAATCTTGAAGCTATGGCTGCTTTACTGTTACCTTCAATTTTACTAGAATGTCACTTAAAAGAAATATCACATTGTTAGCTGATGTACCTTTCAAACATTTATCTTAAACTACATTTAGCTATTCATTCAGCCTTGGGTTCATGAACTTCAAGTTTTATAATTTCCCCTCCTGTCAGTGAATATAGTGCTTGTGCAGCCAAAACCCAGCAATGGTGATGAAGCCAACCTGGAAACCACAGTGATTCCCCCTCAGCTTTGTTCTTGCCAAACCGTGTCTTACCCATTATTACTTAAATTGTATTGTCAGGGATGGTTTCAAATATCCCGTTTTCATTGCCAACTGCAAAGATCCATAAATTTGGATCTTTAAAAGGTCTGAAAAGTTGTACAGAGATTACTCCCATACTATTTATTTTAAAGCAAAAAGAATCAGAGTATAGGAAAGCAATAGGGTCCAAGAAAAGTCCAGCAGCAAGCTCTTGGGATTCTTATTCATACACAGATGCCCTTTGTCTCCAAATTGAACTACCAATAATTGTACATGGAACCTTGACTCCAAAAAATTCAAAACAGAATTCATTTCCCTGTGGGGTTTTTATGTTCTTCTGATCACTTATTGAAGCCAGGCTGCCTAACGAGTTATGCCAGCTAGCAGCCATCAGTAAAAACCAGTCCTGCTGTTCCCAGTGTCCCAGGGCAGTGCCTCTGGAGAGCACAACTGGGACCCATCAGCACCTGGTGGACAGCTAGCCCCAAGGACAGGACCTGGGAAGACACTACAATATTTACTACAAGCAATCAATATTTCTAGGGTATGTTCTGGAATGAATACATAAGTCACCATATCATAAAATGAGGAAAAAATGTATTTATATAGTGCTATCTATGTGACAAATTATGCTGAGGGCTTTACACTCGTTATCTTTGTTCCTAGTAAAATGGCTATGATTAGTTCCATTTTATAGATGAAGACATTAAGGCTCATAAACTCAGACTGGTAGCCAGTTGTCCCAGTCCACCCAGCTAGTTGATGGGTGGAGGTGGTTTTGACCCCAGGCCAGCCCATTTAATTCCCCGTTCACCACAGGGTACGTGGAACACATCCTTGGGAGCCTCAGAAGAGAATTAATGTTCACAAACCTCATCCCGACACTGTAAGATTCGTAATCTTCAAAGAAAGATAAATTATATGCAGTAAACTCTGTCTCTTAGAAAGAAAAAAAAAAAGGGCCTGAGACCAACTGATAAAATATTAAACAAGTATTGAAGTGAAAAAAGAATCTCTGGTAGCCCCGAAGTAGCTGAATAGAACAAGGGTTTTGCTATGCACATAAATCAAAGTTAATTACATTTTATTCTATGTATTTTTAAAAATACAAAATAAAACATATTAGCCCTGGGAAGTTGAGAAGTCACCAGGGTGGTTTGGACTTTAAACTGCACATCATAAATGACTCTGACCTTATCATGGCTAAGAATTAAAGTGGACATTCAAGCATCCCCAGACACAAAGATGAGCAGTACAGTTCAGTTGCAAATTCACTGTCTCTTGAACAAAAACATTAAAAATTGTCTATTTTTAAACCAAAGATATTTTGTTTATCCAAATATAGCTTAAATAAGGTGAATAGACAACTTAAAATAGAAATGATGGACACAAAACTAAAAAAGTGATAGTATCCATAAAATGATTAGGGTGTATAAAAATAAATAAGAGAAAGCTAAATAATTCAATTTAAGGAAAATAAAATTGTAAACAGGCTATTCATTCAAGAGGAAACTTGAATAGCTAATAGGCATATGAAAAGGTACTTATTATCATTAAAAGTAAGCCAAATGAAAATCAAAATAATAGAGCACATTTTTCTTATTTTTATTTGATAAAAATTTTAAAACTCAAACAGTATCAATTATTGCTAAGCATTTGAAACCACCAGAACTTTAAATTCCTGATATAAATGTAAATTTATAAAAATATTTTGTGGTATAAATAATTTATGCCAATATTTTAGTTGATGAGGTATATTTTCCAGTAAATTTAAAAGTAAGTTTAGCATATAAAATATAGTCAATAATACTGTAATAACTATGTTTGGTGCCAGATGGGTACTGGAAATACCAGTGGGAACATTTATTATATGATTGTCTAATCACTATGATGTATACCTGAAACTAATACAAAATAATATTAAATCTAAACTATAATTGAAAATTTAAAAATAAAAAATATATGAAGAAAAATAAAAGTATTTATATTATATTATGTAGCAAATATACTTCTGTGCATGTAAGCTAGAGATTTTTTAAATACAAATGACTTACAGTAAGAAATGCATTTATCATTGCAACATTGTAAACACATGCATGCTTATAAACATTTGTGTTTATACATACATAAACACAAGAATAATAAATATTTTTCAAAGTTTTTATATGTGTATAAATGAAAGTACAAAGAAACAATATTTTCCCAAGAATTTGAGATGAAAAATAAAACCAATGGGTTCTATTTAGTTCTTTCTGTTCTTTCTTATACACCCTGTTACATTCACAAATATTGGACTAATCCTCTAAATTACTCGTATAACCCACTGACATTTGGCAACTCACAGATTAAAAAACATTACTGTGCAAATGTGTTTAAGTGATAATACTCTTGTACATGGATATTAGGCTACATATACAATAATTTTTGAATGAGCAAAATTTGTTACAGTAAAAATAGAAAATAATTCTTTTAAAAAAGATAAATTTAAATGTGCATTATGGTATACTAAATAACATGATATATTAATATTGAAAATAAAATACCTGGAAATGAACTACACATCATATTATGTATAAATTCCACATAGATAATATAGAGCAAAAAGTCAAGTTACAGAACTATGTAGGAGATGTAATTCTATTTAAGATTTTAAAAATATGAAACCAATTATTAGTGTTTGTATATAAAATCAAAGGATACATTGGTTGCCCTCTGGTAAGGGTACATGGGTGGTCTCAAAGTGTATTAATCTATTCTTAAACATCAGTGTGTTTATGTGTATAATTGCTCTATGGATGTTCATTTTGACTTTACTTTTAACATAATATCTACATTTTTCATTTTTAGTAGTCAACGTTTAACAAAAACATGTATAGTATATACTGATTTTATGAAGATATAATTTTAAATATCCAGACAATTTAAAAATAAATTGAAATGTAGTATAAGAGATAGCAGATCTGAAAGGGACATATCTACGATACAGAATATTACTTGCCAAGGACAAAGGTGTTCTCTTCACTCTGAGAATTAAAAAGCATTCTGGCTTCAATGTTATCCTTTTTCAGTTTCCTTTTATATATTTTTTAAGTCATAGGACACTATATACTTTTACATATTCCTGAAGGAATGAAAATTGATTTCAAATTCAGTTTAATACTATGGTATTATAATTGGAGATAAATAAGACTAGTAGAAATTTTTTTATCTTCCATATATATATGTGTGTGTGTGTGTATATATATATATATATATATATATATATGCAACAACAACTATACCAACTATCCCTATTTATTTTTCAGTTGCCACTTGCTTCAAGTTCTCTGCTCACAAAGCTTGTCCTTATTATACAGTGGAGGGGACTGAGGCACAGAGCACTTAAATAAACTGCCTAAGGACACACAGCAGGAAAGCTGTGGAATGAGGGTTTGAATGACTCCAAATTGTATTTTATGGAAAAAAATTCTTAGGATACAATTCTCACTAGGACTTTAACTACACATTGCTAATAAAAAGTTAGGAACTGTAATTAATCTGTTTGATTGTTATTTGTGAGTAAATTATATATTTGCAGTAGTTAAATATGCTGTACCTGTTATTATATATTTCAATATAATATCCTTTAAATATCCCCAATGAAAATATATCTTACATATAATTAGCACTTATTTTATTATACAAAGTCATCATAAGCTCCAGATTTGGACTCATACTATGAATATATAAGGTTAAAATTAAGAATTTTAATAGAGAAAAGGGGAAAATGCCATGTGAAAACACAAGCAAAGAAATGATGTTTCTTGAGTATTTGCATGTGAAAATTAAACCACAGATTCCTCCCCAAGAATTTCCTGTCATCTCCAAGTTAAAGTAAACTATACTTTGTGCATGTGCATGTATATTTGTGATTCAAATTAGCCTTCAATATTATTTTTTGTCAATTGGGCTTTGTGTTTGCCTAAATGGCTGTTGGTGGCATCTGCTGTGGGACCGATGAGAATAGGGACCTGGTGTGTCATGTTTTCTGACTTCTGCTTTTCTAGATGTGTGTGCTTATGATCTGTCATTCCACAAAATGATGTTTCTTTTAAGCAGAACAGATGCTGCAGCTTTGGGAGTTTTGCTGTCTTAACATATTATTTTTAAAGCCACTTTATAAGGGATCCCTTAAGAGAGAAAGAAATAGTATGTTGAGTAAATGAATGTAACTTAGTTTTTGGATAATCTTGAATAAAGACTATTTCTACCACCTAAAATATTTTAAATATAAAATGAGAGGCATCCCTCTCCTTTCTCTTCTATCTTTCTACTATGAATACACTGAAAAAATTAAATAAAATTTGGAGCTCTGTTACCTACCATACTCGTTAAACTGTCTCTCTTATTAAGTGTCAAAGCAATAGAAAGAAGAAATGATCTACAAGAAAATTCTAGAATGCAAAATAATGATATCAATTAATACATTACTTAAATTTTTAGTAAATGAATTTAAATAACCCATAAACTGAGTACTCAATTATTTCTTTTGGCCTTTAGTTTGACAGAATTTGGGAGTCTTCCCTTATTCTCAATGTCTTCAAATTCAGACACTCAAGATTCCTAAATTTCTGGAGTCACCAGGTTGTGCTAGTACTGCACAGTGGGCAAAGCTTCACTTTTTATTCATTCTGCGTGGACTTACCTGTGTTAATTCCACACCTCACCTTGCCTCCTGAGATACCTAAATTCTTTAATTCCCGATCCTGTCTTGACTTTGTAAGGATGAATAGTCTTGCTCCACAAGGCATTTATTGTGGCCAACATTTAGGTTTAATCTTTTTCTACTCTTCCAAGCGAGTTACTTATTCTTTCTTCTAATGGCAAAAACTATGCTAATATCTCTCTTCACCTGTTGTCTTTTTCATTCTTTTTGTCTTTTAAAGTGTTTAATGAGAAGTTTGTGCATGTTACTACATATTACTAGTACCCACTAACCCTAAATTTAAAAACAACAAAAAGAATTTGAAAAC
The DNA here is from genome assembly GCF_004126475.2 of Phyllostomus discolor. NCBI lineage: Eukaryota > Metazoa > Chordata > Mammalia > Chiroptera > Phyllostomidae > Phyllostomus > Phyllostomus discolor. Next base: position 38,678,241 of record NC_040903.2, read on the forward strand.
TTTTAGACTACATAGGATAATGCAACATAACAAATATTAGTCTTTTGTGCTGGGGAAGAGTTATAAGAAAGTGGAGAATGAGGATTCTAAGAGTCTTCATCGCTATGGACATTTAGTTGATCTACTGAATAGTAATGTGTGGTCCTTATTAGCAGAAATTCTAACAGACTCACATTGCTGGAGCTAAAGCCTCTGTAATAGATTTCTCAAATGTCATGGAAAAAAAAAGTATGTTTTCCTCTTTATCTTAAACATCTTTAAGGCATTCACTGTTATGGAACTGCTTATGGAAAGTAATGCTATACTTTGGACTTATGTCAAAACTGTAGTTTTTACAACCAATAACACTCACATAGCTTATTTTTGAAGTATATAAAACCTTCCTTCTGGTTCTAAACACAAGCATAGAATTAGTTTTTTTTAACATTTTCTAATAAATACACATAATTATTTATCTGAATATACAAATTTAAATTATGAATTAAAATGGATTTATTTAAAATTACAGTATGTACCAAACTCGTGAAATAACATATGAAGAAGAAATATTTTATTTACTATCTTTCTGATAATAAACTGATGTAAAATTACTTTCCAGGTAAGGTCTATCAAAAACTATTTACTCATTAACCTGGTCTTCATTTTACGTAGACCTACTACAGTTGCCTTATTCTTATACTAAGTTATCACAAAATAAATTAGATTGATTGTTTGTCATTTGATCATTTATTTGTGATGCAATTTCTGTGAAAATCATAATACCTTAAAAATACACTAACATAATATATTCCCTGTACTTCTAAACATTCTTCTTCCTCTAAACATAGTATATGCTACTGGTGAATCATCAGCTTTTTCACTGTACATATAAAAATGCAATGAGATAATACTGAGTAAATAATAGTTAATGTAAAATACTGAACTTAAATTCAAATAGTTTGATTTTTATTCAGAGGTTCACTTTCTGGAATGGAGAGATACTTGGAAGATAAAATAATAATGCAGGTAAAATTATTTGTAAGTTGTACAATATATAGTACTCCAAGCTAAATTGTAGTGATTTTTAAGGGTTTAGAATAATCTCAGACAGTTTATAATAAGAACTCACAAGTGTGTAGAACATAGCTGTTTAAAATTACCATTTAGAACATGTCTCTTATTGATTGCATACATGTTTCAAAGTATTTATTAACATACACAAAGTTTTTTAAAAAGTCAGTATATTAAGAATGTGTATCATAACTGTTGCTCAAAATTATATGCTTCAATGGACTATTTTTTTTAATAAAGAGGTTTACTCAAAGAATGAGTCACATAATGTAATTTGAAAATAGATTGGCTGGGCCTTATTTTCCCAGAGGTAGTATAATGCATTATAAATAAAACTCTCACTATGCACACACATGCACACACTTCCCTGAGGCAGGGAAAGTGTTGCCTGAATGGTACTGAATGATTTTAAGTACCCCCTCCCATGCTAATGTTACTTTGCTTTGAACTTTTTGCAATTGAAGTCAGAGACGAGGGCCTCAAACTGACAGATGTGTGAACCACATATTGTACGAGTAAGACTTAATACTTGTAGATATTCCTGTAAGTATGCCACATGCTTATTATATTTCATAACCTATGTTACTGGCAGACCAAAATTTTAAAAATATATAAATCTACGTCAGTGCTTTGCATAAAATCTTTCATTGGCTTCCCATTTGAAAAGATAAAAAGTAAAATGCAAACTCTTTAATGCGGAGGGAAGAAGCTTGCATCATGTGGCTCTCTGTCATCACTAACCATTTCAACCTCATTTGTTGTAACTACTACCCTTCTTTGTATGCTTCAGGCACTCAGCTGCTACTGAGTTAATGAAATAGTCCTGGCACTCTCCTAACAGAAATCTTGATTTTTACTGTCTTCTCAGTCTAGAACACTTCTTCAATTGCCCTGCTCTCTTTGTGTTTACTAATTCTCACTTAGACTTTAGGGTTCCATACTGATACTACTACTGATAAGTTCTTATTGCCTTATGCTCATATTATAATTTTTTCTCTTCTTTTTTAGTACTTAGAATCTGTACTGATATAATTATTTGAGTGATTGTTTGTTTATGATTTCTTCTTCTGGAGTGTGAGTTTCCAGGGAAAATGATTTTTGATTATCATTGCATCCCCAGCAATATGCTCAATGTCTGGTACTTAAGAGACACTTCATTGCATGTAAAATAATAATTAAAATACAAATATAACATCACTTGGAAAATATAAATATTTTTGAATAGTTATTCTGGGCCAGATCCATACAGGTAAATAGATTTGTTCCTCTGCTAGAACTTATAATCTAATGATCATTAAAATAAAACAGGTGTGGTACAAATTTATTAGGTAGAGGCCTAGTTCTACCTGGTGGTATTATGTAATTTGTAGGTAAGTAAGGCCCCTCTGGATAGTGTTTATTAATTAAAAATGAAAGATGCAAGAAAGAGAATATAACTGGCATTGTGAGAAGTTCTGTTTAAAAAAAGAGTGAAGAAATTGTGTACAGTTGAATTTTATCATGTAATAACAGGGATACAATAAAAACTTAGAGATTTAGTGAATGTGGGGGGGGTGTGTGCGTGTGTGTATGTGTTTTAGAAAGACATGTCTGAAGAAAGGATAAAGTCTTACTAATTCAAGTTTGGGCCATATACAAGCAATATGAAAATCTCTTAGGACTTGGATAGAATGGATTATCTCAGGCCTACCCAGAATTGCTGAGTTGGAATGAACATTTTAGAAAAATCACAGATGATTTTTATACATTTCTAAAGTTTGGAAGCACTGCTATAGAGGATGTGCTATAGTGGGAAGAAAAAAATAAATTAAAAGCATGGATGAGGCTCTGGCTGGGTAGCTTGGTTGGTTAGAAGGTGGTCCTGCTCAGTCAAGATTGCAGGTTTGATCCCAGGTCAGGGCACATACAAGAATCAACCAGTGAATGTGCAATAAGTGGAATAACAAAAACTAATATTTCCCTCTCTCTCTTTCTCTCATCAATAAAAAGAATTATTTTAAAAACCAAATTGAAGAAAAGTTATTTCAAAAACATAGAGGCTTAAGGATAATAACAGGGGATAAGACAAGAGGTCTAAATTTAAGTATACACAAAATATAATCTTTCAAATTAAAGTCCATGCCCAAAGACCCCATATTATTTTATTGCAGTGGGATAAATATTGTTCAGCAGATACTTCCTGTTCTCACCCTCACCTCCATGGAAATGGGTACTGATGACATCACAAAAATTATCTTATTAATTTCAATGCCAATCTCCCTTGACTTCTGTATTGATTATGTTATGTTTTGGGCCAATGGGATACTTGCAGACATGAAGTAAGCAGTGCATTTCAACACATTTGCATAATTGGGTTTGTTGTTGTTGTTTCCGTATGCCACTTCCAAGAGAAGAACACGCCCTGGGTGGCCATCCAGGATGGAAAAACCTGACAGATACATAGAGATTATCTGAATGGAATCACTCCTTTCAAATATATTGTGACTACTCTAACACATTATTTACTTTATATACACTTTCAGGTAATTTTCTTTAAGAATGAAACATCATTAACAAAATTCTGTTGGACTTCTGAATGAATAGCATTGATTTGGAAATATTGGGACTTTTTAAAGTTTTTCCATGACCATCTAATTTTATGTCTTTCAAAGATTTTATATTATCAAATGTATGCCACATAAAGTTTTTATAAAGCTTATTAAAATTATTTTAGGGCCCTGGCTGGTATAGCTCAGTGGATTGAGCTCGGGCTGGGAACCAAAGTGTCCCAGGTTCGATTCCCAGCCAGGGTACATGCCTGGGTTGCAGGCCATAACCCTCAGCAACTGCACATTGATGTTTCTCTCTCTCTCTCTCTCTATCTCCCTCCCTCCCTTCCCTCTCTAAAAATAAATAAATAAAATCTTAAAAAAAAACTTAAATAAAAAAAAGACCTTGAAATGCCTTTAAAAAAATTATTTTATAACTATGGACATAATAAACAGAATATCTGGTTTACCTAGGTGTTTTATTAATACCCCTAGAGAAAGGGGGAGGGTAGGTTAGGAATGGAGGGATTGAGCAAAAAGGAAACAGGACTCATGGACATGGACAGCAGTGTACTGATTGCTGAGTGCTGAGGAGCTTATAAGAGGACCTAATGGTAATGGAAAAATACAATAAAGATTAAAAATAAAATTTATCTGTATTCATCTTGCTGAACTAATTACATTTCTTTAGTGAACTGTGATTAATACAGAGGAGAAGGGAATTTTGTTTTACATATTCTATTCCTCTAAATGTAAAGCACATTGCCTATTAGCTGTCATGACTTCTGTGGCTTAGGAATCTGGAAGGGCTTAGCTAAACCATTCCAGTTCAGGTTGTCTCATGCGTCTGGAGCTAGAATGGCATATGTCTGCAGCTAATGCGGGCTGGCCCTGGCTGCTCGTCTCTGGGAATCACTTTAATAGTTCCAACATTTTTTCATGTGGTCATTCTCTTTTCTGTGCCACAGAGCAGTCAGACTGTTCACATGAAAACTCAGAGATCCAGCACAAGTAATCCAGAGAGACAGGCAGGAGTTGCACAGCCACTTAGTACCCAGTTCTAAAAGGCAGCAGCATCACTTCCACTCTACACTCTTGTCAATAGCCACAAAAGCTGATGCGGAATCCAAGTGGTAGAGACATGGATCCCACTTCCTGATGAAAGAAACATCAAACAAATTGGTAGCCATATTTTGAAACTACAGAAGCCCATTAGGTAAGCCATGGTAATATTAAATATCTTACATTACCTTATAAAGTTTTACAGAAGCCTTTATAATCAATTTTTCAATGAAATATTTGAAAAGTAAGCTTTTTAATGGTCTAAATTAATGAGCATAAGAAAAATAATATGTATGCGTATATTACCTGGCACTCTCTTAGATAAGAAATATAGGTGGAAGTCATTTAAAATTTAGTTTTTAAATTATAGGATAAAAGTGGATTACAAATGGAATTAAAATGGGTCAATATAATGTATAGACATTCAGGGCAATCACAGGAGTTTTGAGTCTTTTGTTGGAGAAAAGATGATAATGTGTTCATTTTTACACAGAGGCAGTTAAAACCAGCTCTATACATGCATTGTTTTATTGTTGTGTTTCAGGAGTTAGATACAGGTAGGAAGGAGTTTATTGATACCAATAATGGGGTATGCTGTATGTAACATATCTTTTTGAAATGTTGAATTCGCTTTTATATATATAATGAATATACGTATTATATAAATAATACTTTATAAATTATATTTATTATAATAAATATAATATATATATCTTTTTTTTTGCTGAAGGGCAGCGAGAAGCTAGAAAATCACAAGCCCTGAGTTGTTTTGTGAGCAGAGTTACAACTGTAATTTTGCTGGTGAGAGATATTGCTGAAGATTTGGAAGACATGATAGAAGTGGAAAGCATCCTTGGATGACAGCTAGAGATAATTGCATGGGACACTGGCAAAGTGCCTCTTACAGTGGCTGCTGGGCAAGTGTTCCCCGACCGATTCTCCATTGCAGTGCAAGAAATATCTGCACTTTTGGACTTTCAGTGTTTTAGGGCCTTTGCTCTCCAGCCTACCAGCCACTGCAAGAGCCTCTGATGTCTTGTGTTAAATTCTTTGTTACTGAGATCATTGGAAAACATTTGCAATGTTTCTGGTAACCCTTGCCTGATCAAATGTGAAAACAACATGTTTCAGAAAATGGTAATAGCATTTACCATGGATGAGGATATCAGTGATATTTTCCATTATGACTTTTTCTTAAGTCAACCCAAAAGACATAGGATACACAATTAACATAATAAAAACCACAAAAATGTAAGTATAAAAACTCACCTGAATATCTCAACATTTATCTATCTATTGTCTATGTGTCTATTATCTATCATCTATTCATACAACTTTCCTTACCTTTATCCCTTCTTAATTTCTTCCAAATGCCTTTGTTATCTAAATGAATGTAAGTATAAATTAATTTTCAGGTAAATTTTAATGTTGTTTTATATAATTAAAGCATATTCATTACTAATTACATACTTCTGAAACATTTGATTTAGGTTGTTTCCAGAATATGAAATATATACATACAATTTTTTTTTTCTGTGAGAACAAACTATGCATCTTTTGCAGGTATAAAATACATAATGGAGGGTTCAAGTTTCCGGGAATATTACATCAAATATCCCACAAGTATTTTGACTCAGTGATGTCTTCAAACTGTTTTTGGTAAAGAAATGCTGCTAATCTTTTCATCATAGAACAAAGTAGAATGTTTGATCAGAGCTGTCAAGCATTCTAAATAATTAGCAGAACAGATTTATTTACTTTCATTTTTAACTACTTACACTGATCTCTACACTATTCAAAGTCATCACATAATTACTGTTCTATGAAAATAAAGTAAAATGCATCATTAAATGTGTTGATTAGCAACTGTTAGTGTGCGAAATGGGAAATATTACAGGGGAAAAGACCAACTGCTTTCTTGGAAAGAGAGATACAGAGAGAAGGGAAGAGCAAGAGCAAGAGGGAGAGAATGAGAGAGCAAGAGAAGGAAAAGCAGGCCTATGTAATGAACAGGTGGTGTTCCTAGGAAGAAACTAAAAACATATCTTAATAGACAAGTAGCCTTTGAAAGGGAAGAGATTTCAGACCATCGATGAGATTCAGGAAATATGATGGTGCAGCAGATGGAGACTGGGAGAGCTGTGTGAGGTCCCAAGATGCCTGCTTTGAAGGGGACTAAGGCATCATTTTCCTGTGTGCAATGTTTCTTGTACTCGTATCTTCTTCAATAAATGTCTCTATTAAAAAAAATGCAAGTATCCTGATATGTGTAAGTATCCTAATAAAATTATGTATAGTGTATATAAAATGTGAATTTGATATCAATGCTGATTCCTGAGAACCCAATGAAGTCATTAAAGTATGCAATTTCATAATTGTATTCAGAACCTCACAATCTGTGAATATGATTATGAAGTAACTGCCCAAGTTACTTCATTAGTTTACAGTTCTGCTACTCATTTTCATCAATTTGAAGTCTCAGTTGAGAGATGATATTTTACTCCTGCTACCATGTCAATCTGGAATCTTTTCAGAAGTAAATTAAATTTAAATTACAAAGCCTTATTGAATAAAATAATTTATGGTATATTAATTAGTATTACATTAAAATTAAACTGTCTTTGTCTCTTGCAGATATTAATTATAACTGAGACTTTTTTGCTCAGGACTTTCAAAATCAAAATTATTCCTGTACTTAAAGCCAGAACAGGAAGGAGAAATGTTAACAAAGTATTACTGTATGAAGTGAAATATTATTTTGGGGAAATATGATGTCAGTGTCCTTTGCTAATATGATGCTCTTAACATTAAAATAATTTATTATTGCTAAATTCAATGTCTTATCCCATAAATTTGTATTACATATTGGTGTTCAAAACTTTTCTCAAATGTCCATCTTATTTGGGTACTTAGTCTGACAAAGACAATGTCGTGCATTTAACAAATCATTTTCCTTTTCTCCTGGCCATACAGAAAATACTACCTTGTCTACATTTAAGAAATTTCAGGGTCATGTGACAATTCTGGACTTTTGAATGTGGGTATAAATCATATTTACCAATTATACTCCCTAAAATCTCCATAGAATTCTCCATTCTCTTGTCCGGCCTACCCACTTCTTCCAGACAGATACCAGGGTAATCTTGCAGGCAGGTGCTGACCATGGTGGATTGAAGTGTAAAAGTTGCCTGTTCCCTGAATAACTGCATGGAGCAGGCGTCCTTTCCTTTTCCCCACCAACCACAGCTGGCTATAAGGTGAGTAACACATGCTCATTGTGCAAAGGATCTTGACGTTTATCTAGTAAGTAGAGTAGCTCACATGAAATACTTTAACACCAGGTTCCTATGTAGAACACACGCAGACAGATATTTGCAGTTAATCTAACTGGTAATAGTATAATTGTTTATCAGTTCTTTAAAGTAAAACATTAATATAATAATAGTAACAAATTTATATACATCATTTACCCTTCCTTGAATTTATCAGAAGATCCTTAACAAGCAGAATACATCTTGATTTAATCAGTAAAAAAATGAATTTCTGAAACAGTAAGAACTGTTCCAAGGCCACATTTTGCAGTGAGCCAGACCTCATTTTATTGGACTTTGCTATATTGCTCTTCACAGAGACAGTGTTTTTGGTTTTTTAAACAAATTGAAGGTTTCTATAATCCTGCACTGAGCAAGTCTATTAGCACCATTTTTTTAATAGCACTTGCTCTCTGTGTGAAGTTTTAGTAATTCTCATCATATTTCAAACTTTTTCTTTATTATTATATTTCTTATGGCTATCTGTGATTAGTGATCTTTGCTGTTATTATTGTAATTGATTTTTTTATTGTTGTTCCATTACAGTTGTCCCCACTTTCCCCTCATTATTGTAACTGATTTGGGATGTCATAAACCATGCCCACAGGAGACAGTGAACTCAATTGATAAATGTTATGCATGTTACAAAAGCTCAACCACCTGACTATTCCCCTTCTCTTTCCTTCTCTTCTGGTCTCCCTTTTTTCTGACACATGATCATATTTAAATTTGGCCAATTATTAACCCTACAATGATCTCTAAGTGTTCAAATGAAAGGAAGAGTTACACAATTCTTATTTTAAATCAAAAGCTAGAGGTGCTCAAGCTTCATGAGGAAGAGGTGCTGAAAGCTGAAACAGGCCCCAAGCTAGGCCTCTTCCACCAAACAGTGAGCCAGGTTGTGGACACGAAGGCGACTCTCCTATAAAAAGTTAAAAGTGTTATTCTAATTGTGTTAGACCCTTCAAGGCCAGGCAGGTCCATGGTATTTGAGTAGATGGAATAATATTCATGGAACCATTGGGATGTCTGGCATGTCTTTATTCATGAGATGGCAGGGGAGGGGGTTGGTGAACCACATACCTTACAAGCTACATGTCTATCACCATGTCTCATATTGTGGCCCTTGCTCTCCAGTGTGTCACCCATTGTGGCACCTGCCCCCTTGCATGTGTCTCTTATCATCACTCCCAGCAGGGAGTCCCTACCTGTTTAAGTGCTAAAGGAGAATAAAGTGGGAAAACTACCAGAACATTACATAACAGCATAATCTGTACACACGAGCCCACTTCATGTTATGGGGACAGCTTATTGGACCCAGTCTCAAGGCTATGAGAACACTGGTTATCAGGCCTCTCCAAGGCTATGGGAACACTGCTTCCTTTGGTTACCCAGAAACCTGGGTGAGGAAGCCAGACTGCCTCCACTTACCCTGCACTAGTGAACACGCCAATGAAAAGAAGGGAAAACAGCCTTACTGCTGATATGAAGAAGGTAGCAGTGGTCTGGAAAGAAGATAAAACCAGACACAACATTCCCTTAAGCCAAAGCCTAATCCAGAGCAAGGGCTTAAGTTGCTTCAAATCTATGAAGAGAGATGAAGACTCTATAGGGATGTCCAACTCATGGCCTGCGGGGTGCAGGCAGCATAGGATGGCTATGGATGTGGCCTGATACAAAATCATAAATTTACTTAAAACCATTTTTTTGCTCATCAGTTTTTGTTAGTCTTTGTGTCTTTAATGTGTGGCCCAATACAACTCTTCTTCTAGTGTGGCCTAGAGATGTCAAAAGGTTGGACACTCTGCTGCAGCAGAAAAGGTTAATTTATGAGGTTTAAGAAAAGGAGCTGTCCTATAACATAAAAGTGCAAGGTAAAGCAACAAGTACAGATGGAGAACCTGCAACAGATTATCCAGAAGATCTAGGTAATTAATTAACAGTTATGCCAAATCAATTCTTCCTGTGCTCACTGACACATGGAAGGTGATCATGAGCAGGTGTGCCTGTGGGTGTGGTCCTCAGCTTGTGTGTTGCGTGTGGGGTGCGGGTGTGGGTGGGGCATGGGACACCCTGCAGAGTTTCCAGTCTGGGCATGGGCACCCCACCAACCATGGCTGATCTCCATGAAACTTTGACCAGACACAGTCAAGCTTAGCATGGTTTGAAGTTGGGGGCCAGTGGGCTGGTGTATTCAGAAAAAATACACTTTTTATTTCCCCACTGTCAAGATGTTCACACATGTGTGATGCTTTACAGATGGGTAGAGGGGGTAAGGTACAAACTTCCAGTTATCAAATGAGTAAGTGTAAATGTCACTTGGGCAATAACTGAAAGCTAACATTGAAAGGTGTGTATGTTTCTGCCAAAAGTATTATTAACTCATCAAACACTTGAGTAGCTACTTTTTCCAGAAAATGTACTATGTATTGCAGATAAAATAAAGAGAAAATACTCTCCTTGACCCAAATTTGTCTAGACAAAAGGGGAAAATAATGTCATGATTGCTGTTTTTTTTGACAGTGGGAAATGATTTGGTAATGCCACTATACACGAGTAGCTTTTTTATGTAATTAAATGATGATAACTAACTGGGCTGGAAATACAGAATTTTCCATGAATCGACTGGCCAAACTCAGTGTGTGCTTTTCCTAGAAATGTAAAAACTTGGAAATCCTAGTTACAATATACCTTATCATAGGGAAGTATTTGTATATTATAAGAAAAAACGGTAGATCTCCAATGTTGCACAGGTAGGGAAAAGTTACTTGCAATGGTATTGAGAATAACAATAATAATAACTCAATCATTAATGATGCTATAAAACAGTGGTTCTCATATTATTTTCTCTTAGGAACTCTTCATAGTCTTAGTGTTGAGTGTGCAAAGTATTTTTATTCCTATCGTAGATCTATTAATGTTTTCAATATTTAAAATGAAATCTGAGAAAAAGATTGATTCACTAAATAAGAATAAAAAAACAATTGCATAAATAATATACTTTATTAAAGTAATTATGCTTCCTGGCACAAAAATGTGAAAAGAATGACTTTTTATATTTCAGCAAAATTTCTTGATAATTGGCTTAATGAAGCCAACTGGACTAATATGTCATCTTGCATTCAGTCTATGGCAATATTACTCATTCTATAGCCTTTTGACAAATCCACTACACATTCATGTGAGTGAAAAAATATCCCAACAATGCTTTTGACCTATGGAGTCCCTGGAAGTTTCTCTGGAGTTGAACTAGAGAGTCATTACTGTAAAATACGTTACTCTAATAATACTCTGAGAGAGAACACTGACTCTCGAGAGACTGGTTAACTGTTTTGTAACCTAGATAGGAGAGAAAAGATGACTCTCTTTGGAACTAGGCAATATCAGCTAATATCCTGGACTACCTCATGTTACTTGCTGTCACAGTCTCAAATTTCATAGCTAATATTGATAGGTCTTCCCTGTATTGACTGAAATGAGAGCAGGATGCATGGCCTAAATTAGAAATCCTCATCAATAAATGTCCCTACAATGATAAACATGGTTAAATATAAGTTTGATTACCACAATATAACCAATTTTATTCTTACAAGAGTAATTAAAATTATCGTGGAAGGATTTGAGACCTGACAAAATGACTAGCTGAATTATAATCTGCCCGAAGTTTTGTATAGCTCTGGGTGTGTAGTGAGTAAAGACTTTTCAAAAATCATCCCCTATAGTAACCTCCTAGAAAACTTGTCAGCAGAATCCACAAACCACCATTTTCTTATTAATTGAAGATAAAGTTAATTATATTTGAAATTCTTGCCCCTCATTTTCATGGAATTATTAGTAAAAAGTATGCAATCACACAGGTATGCAATGTAGTTATCTATCATTCAGTTATTTCTCAACCATGTTAATTAATCATTAATGTTTTTAGTAAGGCTTAGTGGTTATTGTTCTGGCATTTTATGTTTTCATTTTTGTTTATGCCTGCTAGTTCTGCTAATAAAAATAAATTTTATTAGGTGTTGGGAACCACCATGCCTGGTTTCAGGAACAGTAATTCCCCATGGCTAAGACTGAGTCAAAAGATCTTGGGACCAGGAGCCATTAAGGAAATAAAGCTTATCTTCCTTATAGGGGTGCCACCTCTGCCCCCTTTTACTTCACCCTGCTTGGCTCCGGGCAGATGATTGGTTAGCCAATGACAGTAAGATTCCTAAAAGGGGGGACAGCCTAAGATAGGTACTGTCATGAAGGGGATCTCAGGGGAGCACTTGGGGGGTTATAGAAAAAGGGGTTAATGGACCTTTGCCCCTTGGCTTTGACACAGCCTGAGTCCTCATTCTGTCTGTGAGAAGTCTCCTAATCATTTGACTTCCCCTACACAACTTAAGCCTGAAACAATGCCAGAGGTGAGTGCGGCCCTGTGCTGGAAAGGGTGGGTTCCCTAGGGTGATCAGGCCTAAGAAAGAATACATAAAACCCTATGAAACATACTTTGCTAACACCCTCAATTTAAATGATAAAGGTCCAAGCATGAAATGAGTTTGTTCCCCAAAGTTATATGGCCTATTAGCTATCTGACACTGACTCAAAATAAGCCCTCAGAGTTCTTTGAATATTATCTATTGTTTGATCATTACTGCCTGACAATGATTGATGAGCTTTACATATACACCCTGTATTCCTATGCAAATTAAAACCCAAAGCTGGAGGAAAAGGCCCCTGGCCCTTTTCCTTTGAGAGATGGGTCACTTTTCCTCCCCAATCAGATCATGTCTTGGTAGATTTATTTTCATTCGTGGCAGTCAGGGGGGTCTGCAGGCAAAGCTCCCCCACAATTAGTATCTTACTTAATGAGGAAAGGATTGATCTGTTATTAAAAAAAAATCAAGAATATAGCAGGAATTCATACTGCACCAATTGTAATAAAGAAAAGTACTTAGCTGACCAAATACAATTGCTGTCTACATTTTAAATAAAGTATTTTGCAATCATATGAATCAGGAGGAGGCTTGATATCTCTGGACTGGTAACAGTTGAATATTAGAGACAGATTATTCTTAGAAACAATAATATGAATGCAAACTTTATAATGATGCATGAGGATAATTAAACTTATTTTAAATAATTTAATTAATAATATAAAATGACTCCTGTTCATTCCTTTCCTACTACATCATTAAATATTATTGAGATAGGTCCTGACATTTTACTCAGAATTATGTTTCTGGCATTTAAGTATTCAGTTCTAAATGTTAAGGATGTCAATTATATAAGCATCCATCTTTTTCACTATGGTCTTCCATCAAACATTAATGGTAGAAGTGTTCATTCATTTCAAGTAGTCTCAAATATCTGCCCTGAAGAGGGTTGATACTGTACAAGTGCCCTGACAACCTCTAGTAAGTAATTACTTTAAAAAATATTTCAGTAAATTCAACTCACACCTAGAGGCATTTTAAATTATATGGCATTAAAAAGTAATGTTTTCTCAAATGACAAGGTCAGCCCAAAAAGCAAAACTACACTCTATTCTTAATTTGAGACATATCCTAACAAATATGTTACAACTTATACACCAAAGAAGAAAGATCACTGAGAAGAAAGTGCTACATGGAGAGACATATAGTAATCAAGGCAAATTGTTATATATACACCAACAATAAATCATTGCTATGTTATAGCTCTGTATGACAAAATGGTATTTTTGTGAAGAGTAGGATAGTGCACATTTTTAGTATATATTATGTCAAAAATGTACTTAAATTTTCTTTACCTAACGTTTCCTCCTGACATTTCAACAGTTTTCTTCTTATGGATAATCTTTAGTATGAAGGTGACACACAATCTAAAATTAAAAGGACAATATTTCTGAAAATAATGATTGTAGGTATTAAGATATCCATAAGAAAAAATTGAATGGTAACATTAACATAATCACTTTCAGATATCCTGTAGAACTAAATGTAAAAGGCCAAGTAATGAAAGTCCTAAAAGAAAAGTAGGAGACTTTGTATGTCCTTGGTTAGTCAAATGTTTCTTTAAAAGGATATAAAAGTGGAAAATATTATATTTTGTTACATCAAAATTAAGAAGCTCTGTTTATCAAAAGACACTATTAAGACAACGAAAGGACCAAACACAGAGTAGGTGGCTAAAATTTCAATATGCAGATCCAACAAAAATTCATATCTAGAATACAAAAAGCAAAAGAGAAATGACTGAAAGTGAAAAATAGACAAGCACCTCACAAAAGTTTACCCATAATCCAATAAACATGAAACACTATGTAACCAAACTATTCATGGGAAAGTGCAAATAATATTCAAAATATAATACTATTACACCATGAGAATGAGTACATTTTTTTTTAAAAGACAAATGTTGGTCAGATGTGGAGATATTGGAGTAAACATTTTACATATATATGTGTATACACACACACGTATATATAATTAGACTACCTGATAATTTTATATTTGAGTTTTTAAAGGTAACTTTAGATTGGGGTGTCAAACTCATTTTCACTGGGGGTGACATCAGCCTCCTGGTTGTCTTCAAAGGGCTGAAATAATTTTAGGACTGTATAAATTTAACTACTCCTTAACTGTTAAGGAGTTGAAATTATATTTGGCCCTTTTTCACATTTTTTAACAACACTAAAAATTTTTAACAATACCAATTTTTTATAAAGCATTTAGAGATGGTACATAAGAACAAATGATATCAGTTTGAGATGTAGGTCCCATGGTAAGTAATGGTTCCATTGTACATAACTGGAGGTTTTATGGAGCTGTGACTGCACATTACCAATACTAACACTGCATCAGCTTTTGAATGTGAAGATAAATATCCACAACTGTGAGGACATTAATATACCTCAAACATCCTAAATACACCTCACTAAAACATGATTAATCTTACACATACTGATGATGTTTACAGCAGAAGTACTATGGAAATTAATCTTGTCCTATGGGATAGTTCAGTGAATGATGCTGTGTTTATCATTGCAATTTCTAACTAAGATACTAAAGTTTTAGTATTTGTAATTCCACATACTTTGCTAAGTTTGACACTTTTTTACATGAATGATCATTCTATCTTTATAAAACTTTGTATAGAATAAGGACCTATATAAAAATGGAGGAAATATGCTGCAATGGGAAATGAGATGTTACCTTCTTGAATGATATACAGATGATAACTGATCACATGAAGATGCCTCACATAATATGTTTTCAGGAAAATGCAAATTAAAATTCCAAGCCATTACAACTGCTAAAAGCCACAACACAGAAAACACCCAGTGCAGGTGAGGATGTGAAATAAAAGTAACTCACACATTGCTGGTGGGAATGCAGAATGGTACAGACACTCTGGAAAACAATTCGGTTGTTTCTTACATTAAACATACTCTTACCATTCAGTTCAGCAACCACACTAATTGGCATATACCCACATTACTTGAAACTTTATGTGTACATAAAAAACCTGCACATGGATAAATATAGCCACTTTATTCATAATTGTTAAGACTTTGAAGCAACCAAGATGTTCCTCAGTAAGTGAATGGATAAACAAACTGTGGTACACCTGCAAGATTTTCAGTGATAAAAAGAAATAAGCTATCAAGCCATGAAAGAGATGGAGGAAGCGAATGCCTGTAACTAAGTGAAAGAAGCCAATCTGAAAAGGCTACTACTATCTACTGTATGATTCTAATGGTATCACACTTCAGCAAAGACAAAACTATGGAGTCAGTAAAAAAATCAGAGGTGTCCAAGGATTTGAAGGAAAGAAGGGAGGAGTAGGCAGAGCCCAGAGGATTTTTAGAGCACTGAAGCTTTTCTGTATGATACTAAATTGTGGATAAATGTCTTTATACATTTGTCCAAGATCATGGAATGTACAACAGCAAGAACAAACCTAATGTAAAATATGGACTCTGGGTAATAATGATGTGTTAATATAGGTTCATATGCTGGGACACATGTACCACTCTGGTGGGAGATGTTGATTAATGGGGTGGCTATGCATGGGTTGAGGCAGAGGGTATTAGGGAAATTCCTGTACCTTCCTCTCCAACTTGCTGTGAACATAAAGGTACTCTAAAAAGTAGTGTCTAATACATATCAGCTTTTCTATTACATGTATATGTATATAAATAAATATATAAATAAAATATATAAATTATATAAAAAGTATTTCATATATACTACCATACACCCACTAGAATGCCAACATTTCTTAAAAAGGCAAAACATATACAAAGCAAGGATGTGCTACCAGAACTCTCATATAGAAATGAAGAGAATGAAGAGAGTAAATTGGTAAAACCATTTTGGAACAATGTTTTACACTATGTACTAAAGCTGAGCATATGCAAACCCTATTAATCAGAATTTCCATTCCTGGATATACAGCCTGCAGAACAGGTACATAAATTCTCTAACAACAGGTATATGAATGTTCGTATCAGCACCGTAGGCTACATAAATTGCAGTGTAGTCATGTGCTGGAATATTGTAAAGCAATGAGAATGAATGGTTTATAACTACATGCACAGTATGCATGTATTTCACAAACATAAAGGTGAGTGGAAGTAGCCAGATAAAAGAGTGCACTTTATAAGTCTATTTATGTAAAGTACAAAATGAAGTTAATATATTCTGTAAGAAGTTAAAACATTGATTCTCTAGAAGGAGGTGGGTGTGACTTGTCTTATAGATATGAGAAGGCTACTTGTGTGCTGGTGATATGTCTTCATCTAGTTTATGATTTCATAATTGTTCACTTTGTGAAAATTCATTTATATACTTACAGTCAGTTTTCTATAAAAAAGCCTTAGAGAATTAAATACTAGTGCAACTAATATGATACCCTTTCACATATAAATTATGTATATGATATTTGTATTTTAACATATATATTTTTAAATATATATACAGTTACTTAACTTCCTGTAAGAATATCAAAATACTATGCTGTGCTGGGATATAGTGTCAGGATATATTACAGGAAATCTTCAATTTTTACTTTTTTCTTTTATTTTGATAAAATTTGGATTGTATTATAATATAAAACAACCTTAAAACTTTAATATACTGCATTTTAATTTGCTACAATATGATGATACAAAGATATAAAACTATAAGAGAATTTTTGTTTAAGTCTTCATCACCTGATCTACTGAACCAGCTAACTGATTCATTTGTTTGTTTGTTTTTTAAATAGTTTCTCCCTGTGGTGAAACTATTCTCATCAATTCTCTTCATGTTATTGCCATTACTATTTTCCCATATTATAAATATAGCAAAATATAATTTAAATCTAAGATACCCACAATACTACTGCCCAGTATAACATAATTTTCAAATATGCCATTATTGTCTTTGTACCCTATCACTCCCAAAGCTGCAATTATAAACTATATGTTCATCAGAAACCTTATAATTTAATTTAAATTTATGCTATATGTTTGCTCATGAAGTAATAAACATTCATCTTAATGACTTCATATTATTTGAACTAGCTCATCTGCTGGAACATACACAAGCATTTCCATATGTTGGCCATTTTAGTCTGTTTTATTGCTTGTTCCTTCCTTTTTCTGTTCCTTTCTTCTTTTCTCCTTTCATTTCTTCTGTCCTTTTTCATACTTCCTTCTGTTTTTCTACTTTTTAACATTCTTTTTCTGTTTATATGTATATTGCTGTAAATATTTATCTCTCAATTCAAATATATGATGGGTTCTGTCCAAAAAAGTCAAGACATTGCTACTGTAATGAGAACTATTTGTGCGACATCAATGCAACCTGGCAGCCAAGGTGAGTGGACTGGACTTCACACGCATGAACAATGACAACTTCACTGTACTATTCACTGTGGCCCTTAGACACTTAGGCATATGTACAGTGTGCCTGTTGCATTCAAAATGACCGAGTAAGTAGACAAACAAATCTGCACTGAATCTTGTGTTAAGTTTGAACATTCTTCCGTGTAAACCTTTTGGATGATTCAGAAGGCTGAAGCTATGGGTAACTGGTGAGTGGCAGCTTTATCACAATAATGGGTCTGCTCATGCATCACATTTCATGCAGAGTGTTTTGGTGAAAGGTCAAATCACCTAAGTGACTCAACTCCCCTAGCACCTAGATACGGCACCATACAACTCCTGACTTTTCCCAAACTAAGATCACCTTTGAAAGGGAAGAGATTTCAGATCATTGATGAAATTCGGGAAATACAATGTGGCAGCTAATGGCAATTGGGAAGACTGTGCGGGGTCCCAAGCTGCCTACTTTGAAGGGAACTGAGACATCATTGTCCTATGCATAATATTTCTTGTATTTGATATCTTCTTCAGTAAATGTCTCTATTTTTCATGTTACATGCTTTGATACCTTCTGGACAGACCTTGTAAATCTATATACTGATCTATATACATTGATCTATATACTGATACATAAACCTACACACATACACACATATTTTTAGATGTTCTATTCTAGAATGTGAAGTAAACAAATTTTTATTACATCAAACAAAATACAAGAATTACTTTAATTTCCCTTTTATTCTGTTGAAAACTAATTTATCTTAAATACTACAGTTTAAGAAAAAATTCTATGAAATATTTCTGGAATGACTTCATAAAGCTGTATCTCTTTTGCTTACCATTAACAATCTCAAATCAGAAAGTTTTCTGTATTATTTTTGAAGCACTTATCAAAAACACTATCAAGGTCATCTGAAATACTTAGTAAATACGAATTATCATAAAAAAGATAAAATGACAACTCTCACACATTTGAAAAACCAAATTTTCTTGTATCTTAACTCTTATAATATAGTTTTGTAAAGATGTTGTATTATGGGTACATAAGCATACGTGCATATGTTTATGCATGCTATATATTTATATTTTGGATAATTTGAAAATGTGTTAAGAAAGCCATATGCATATGTAATTATATCAAATATACATTAAACATAAACAGAAATGTAAACAACATAAGTGCCTGTTTTATATCTTATGATATATTTAACTTTTTTTATCATACTTTCTAATAAAAAGAACAAAGTTATCCCTGCTTGGATGGATTTATGAAAAATACTGCTCTATTTGTGGGTTAAATACTCTGACCAACCTATTATATGCCAAATACATGGTTTTAAAATATGTGGTATTTTGTTTAAGATAATGTTTCAAAGGTTTACATACTAGGTATTTATTATTCTTTATCAAGATTTTAAGAACAGCAAAACTTCTCTATTGATAGATATTTTAATAAATTATTTACTCAATCTGTGATTTACAATTTTGCATATATAAATAATTAACTGTCCTTCTAGCAAACGCATTCCAATACCTATGAATTTAACTTATAACTTAAATAAAAAATAAATTCCTGGTTAAGTGAGGATATAACTACTGAGAGATCAAAGCTAAGAAAAAATTAACACTTATACTGAAGACAGCCTTTCAGGACCACTGCGAGCAAGGTAAGGGTGAGGAATAAGAAGGTTTGCAGGGGAAAATTGTGAACCACACAGGGCAAGGCAGTGCCAGGTCTCACAGACAAAGCCATATGGCCCAGGTAACCAAGCACCACTTGGGGTGCAAAGGTTCTGCTCTTGGCTGCGGATACCCTGCGCCTTCCAAAGGCCATCTATAGTGCTATCTGAGAGGCCGTCCTCAGTGCTGCCCAAAAGGCTATGCAGGGTTTCCAGGGTCCCTTTACTCAGGTTTTTGGTTCAACTGCTCTTGGCAGATGGGCCCTGAGTGTGGGCAAATTGCTCCAAGGGCATGGAAGGCATGAGGTTGATGGACTGCCACAGGGTTTGGCCCCATTGGCCATGATAGCAGCAGGGGGAGGTCCTTACACTGAGCATGCACAAGGCTAGCAAGATAACTGGGTAAAGAAAAAAGCCCTTTTAACCTCTTCCAGCACCAGGTTGGGAATGGGACTAAGGGAAGGTGAGCACATGTACCATAGAAGTCAGAATGACAGCAGAGGTCAAAGAGGCCTATCAGTCTCACCTAGGGTGAAAAGAAATTTGTTGGGAGGTTGGCCCACCCAAATCATGAGAAAGCACCTGGTCTGTCCTACACCCAAGCTAATATAGACCCAGAGAAATAAATATTCTCCTGCCCATTTGCTGAATCCACGGACTGTTGTGTTTGCAAGATCTTGTGGTCCTATGTGCCACGTAGCAGTACAGGCCCCACAAGTGGGTTCCAAGAGGGAGTCTGAAGCTGGACATGATCTAAGGACAAGATAGGGTACACAGATGATCACATAGCAGCCACCTACATGTCCCAAAGGATGGTACTTTAAAGTGCAACAGGACCTCTGGATACTACTGCCTTTTGTTTTGGTCTAGCTGAGGACGGCTGGTCCTTGCCTGCATTTTTCTGGAGGACATGAGTTTTCGACAAGAGCCTGCCATTCTCCCAGGTTTGGTAGTATCTGAATTGCCTTTGAGTAGAACAATTCCCTTTGAGACAATACCCGATAGGTGGAATAAACAAGGAATGCCAACCAACTGGCTACTATTGGACCCATACTACATTTTCCACTCCAGACTTACTAAGTTAAAAGAATCCAAACCTTCATATTGGGAGGATCCTCAGAAAATACAGACTTTACTAGCTCTATTTTTGCCAATCACCATCCAAACTGACGAATGTGCAGCCATTCTTTAATATCCTGCTAAAGGCAGATGAAAGATAGCTAGTTATAAATAAAGATAATGAAGAGGCTCAATACTTCTACCAAGAAAATCCCAAAGGAATGGCCAACCCAGCTGGAATGGTGCCCTCTACAGAGCTCAGCTGGAATCTGAGTAGCCGGGAACTAGCCTTGATAGAACATTACAAGAACTGCATGTTGGAAGGGTTTAAGAAAAGGGTTCCTCAACAAAAGGGCCTGAATATGATAAAGGTTGTACAACAAAAACCAAATAAAGATCTTTCTGAATTTTTAAAGAGGATCTATCATGCCTATTGAAAGCACACTGATACTGATCCACAGGCACTGTAAACTGTCAGGATGGTAAACATGACTTTTATTGCACAAGGTATTCCAGATATCAGAATACTTTAGACAGGGCATTTAGACAAGACATTGGGAATCAATCCCTCCCAGCTGGTGGACATAGCCTTTAAAATGTACCGTGTCTGGGAAACAAGATGTTAAAACAATCCACAGTTTTCTTAGAAACAATGGGGAGAAAGCAGGAGAGGTGAAACCCAAAAGGGAAAGGGAAAGACCCAGTAGGTGCCAATCAATGTGCCTGTTACAAAGAGAAAGGCCGTTGGAAAACTGACTGCCAGGAACTCAAAAGGAGAAATAAAAAGGATAAAAAAATCACTGAAAAATGCTAGAAAGGAAGAAAGGAAAGAGGGGTTAGATGGTGAGTGTGGGGACCTAGGGGCTCCTAGGTATCTCCTAACCCATTACTATTTCTCCACATGAGCCCTGAGTACAATTGACAGTGGGGAGCTAGCTATTGGTTTCCTTTTAGATACAGGAGCTACATACTCAGTGCTTAATACAAAATGAACCAAAAAAGTTTAGCTGAACTAACAGTTACTGAAATGTCTGGTTAATTACAAAATAGATATTAATTCAACCCCAAACATACCAGCTTGGGGATCAAAAGAGTACACATAGTTTTCTCTGCATTCCAGATGCCCCATTCCATCTCTGGGCCAACATTTACTTTATAAACTATATGCACATATAACTTTTTCTCCTGAAAAGCAACAATTATATGTAGAAGTCCTGCTGGAATATGCTTGCCAGTGCCACTCCTGACTTGCCTGGAAAGACCCTGAGGTGAACTCCTCTCATCTGAGATCTATGAGTAGGTTGGTCATGCCGTTTGGGCTGATGAAGCCTCAGGTAGAATGGTTAACATCCAACCCATAAAAATAATCTCAAAGAAGGGTGTGAATCTCATGGAAGAAACAATATCCCCTAAAAAGGAAACTGTAGAGGAAATTCAACCAGTATTACAGAAATTCTTAATCAATTCGGGCATGCCAATCTTCCTATAACCCTCCCTTTTTGCCAGTCAAAAAGCCTTACTCTGATGAATATTGATTTGTATGGGAACTTAGGGCCATAAATGACACTGTCTGGGACATTCATCCCATGGTGCCCAATCCTTATACTCTTTTGACCCAGTGGGTTAGCAAATGGTTTTCAGTCCTAGACTTGAAGGATGCCCTTTTCTGAATCCTTGTAGATGAACAGGTTAAACTACTATGTCTTTGAATGGCAGGACTCAGATACTAAAGCTACGCTCCAATACTGTTGGTCTGTGTTGCCACAGGGGTTTGAGAATTCCTCAACTATATTTAGAGACATATTAGCAAAAGACATAAGGGACATTCAGTTGGAATCTGGAGTTCTTCTACAATATGCAGATGACTTACTAATAGTTAGCAATACTTAATGGGGACTGCTCAACACATCACAGTCCTGAAAAATTTGACAATAAAAGAATATAACATATCACCTCACAAAGCCCAATTTTACAAACAGAAGGCAGCAAACCTGGGATTCCAATTGAAACAGGGTACTAGGAGCTTGATGGATGATTCAAAATAAGCCATTGCTACAAAAAATAAAATCCCAGAGAACTAGGGATAGCTTCATGGATTCTTTGGGATCTCAGGGTTCTGCCAAACTTGGATTTTAAACTTTGGATTGATGGTATTATTTTTTGAGAGGACTAGGCTCTGAACCTTTTGAATGGGCAAGAGACTGTCAGTTGGCATTCAACATCTTGAAGGAAAGACTAGTTTTGACTCCCCACTAGGATTGCCCAATTTACAGACACCTTTTAAATTATACATTCATGAAGCAAGGAATCAGACTGGAGGTACTAACCCAGACTATGGGGGTGCTACCCCTCACTCTGTAGCTTATCTTTCAAAGAATTTCAATTACATGACACAGGGATGGCCATCATGCCTCCAGGCAGTAGCAGCTACCTGTGACATCTTACAGGAAACAGAAATTCACTATGGGGAAACCTTAGTGAATTTCTTGCAGTGTACCACACCAGGTCCTAACTCTATTGGAACAGAAAGAGAGTATCGGCTGATAATGAGGTGCATGGGGAAATATCAGACCATTTTATTAGACAACCCAATGTTGCCTTACAGATTATCAGTGCCTTGAACCCTGCAACCTTACTCCAAGACTCAGAGAGAGGCTCAGACCTCCAGCACTATTGCTTAGAAATCATTTACCAAGTTTATTCCAGCAGAGTGGATCTACTGGACCATCTGCCAACCTAACATGACTGGGAATTATATACAGACCAGAGTAGCTTCACTGAGATTGGTCAGTGATGAGCCTGGAATGTGTAGTCACACAGGCAAGGTACCAGGTTCTTCCTGTAAGAACCTCAGCACAAAAGTCTAAACTGACAGCCTTTGCCACAACAGCCTTAGAATTGTCCCAGGGAAAGATTGTTAATATCTACAGTGACTCTAATAGTTCTTCATAATAGTGCACACCCTTGGGGCAATATGGAGAGAAAAGGGGCTCTTAACATCTGGAAATAAGGACATCAAGCATGCACAAGAAACTTTACAGTTGCTAGGTGGAATGAATACACCAAACCGGATTGTCTTAATGCATTGCCCAGGACACCAGGTGAATGGTTCCTAAAGAAGCTAGGGAAAACATGTTACAGTTGTTTGTTTATGTTTTAAATGAATTGCATATATTCTTACTTTGAGGATCGTTGACTCTTCCACCAGTTGAGTGAGGACCTCCACCACCTACAGTCGGGTCCTGCTAGGAGAGTTTCCTTCCACCGCTATCTTTCAGGGTCGCCTCTAGGTGGAGCTGTAATGCAGCTGCGATCCTTTTTATTTTCCACATTCTCAGTGAATTTATCTGCTAAAAAAGCTTACGAATTCCTTCTCTATATGCTGATCGTAAGGGACACCTACAGGTGCCAATACAACTGTGGGTGAAATGGGATGGGGTGCTAAGCCACCTTGCAGCTTACACCTGCACCGCTAGCATTTTGTGTCATCTGGTACATGGTTCAAATTACTAGCCCTACCAGTGGCACATGCTGCCTCCAGAACCCAAAGAAGCCGCATAGGCATTGGGCTTACTTTTTAGTGCTGGCGGGGATCAGATGCAATAATGGATCTTTGGCATTTTTGGTAATGTCTCTATAAATCCAGAACACTGGATGCCTGAAGCTATAAGAATTTCCCACTGTTTCAAAGGCATTTACCTTGCCATGGCCATGACTGTACTGTCACTTTTTGATCATCTCAT
The DNA here is from genome assembly GCF_004126475.2 of Phyllostomus discolor. NCBI lineage: Eukaryota > Metazoa > Chordata > Mammalia > Chiroptera > Phyllostomidae > Phyllostomus > Phyllostomus discolor. Next base: position 38,702,508 of record NC_040903.2, read on the forward strand.
CTGATTAACATGAAGACATTGATATACTGCAGCAAGGTGATGTTCCACAGAGTGCCCAGGCTGCAGTTCCCTTTGGACTACACTCTAGCAGAAGCCAGTGACAAGTCAACGCAGCACTGAACTGAGACTCTAAACATACTTGGTTGTCCAGTATGCCCACTGCAAACTATGATTTCCTTTCCTCATTGAAAAGTATTTGGCTCAGGATGTCATATATAAGTTAGACACACACATTAACCCACAAACGAATCAACATATTAAATATGAACAGGCATTACTTTTGAGGTAAGTATTTTGGAATGTGATTTAAAAAACTAACTGAAATATTTAAGTCTAACTAAACATAAACACATTCACAAAACAAATCACCAAGTATAGAATACCTCTATGCTAACCAGTCAAAAAATTGTTTCATCAGTGCATATGGTATATACGATTCTTATTTTTCAATTACTGCCATTTAATTCTGAACATTGTAATAATTCATTTTCTGTGCCTTAATTTAGCACAGGACATTAATTTGTACTTTAATAGTTGTTGTCTTGAATCTGAAATATGTATGGCAGGTTAGCAAGCTGGAAACTAAGGCAGGATTTCTCTGTTACAATCCAGAGGCAGTATTCCTTTTACTCTGTGAAATCTGTTCTTATTCTCTTACCTCCTTTAACTGGAGGAGGCCCACCCATATTATGGAAAATAATCTCCTTACTTAAAATAATCTGATTATGAGTGTTAGTCATATCTACAAAATATCTTCGTGGCAATATTTAGATTATTGCCTGGGCAAACAACCAGACACAAAAACCTAGTCAAATTGACGTATCACTTCAGTCCACACAGGACAAATGAAGAGTAGGAAAAAACCACCTGTGAATGAGCTGCATAAATAACATTCACTGCGGTACCTTCTTCAGCCTCCAGGCCTTGAGGCTTATCTGGAGATTATATCAATCACAGTAGACAGGAAATAGTCTCGGAGCTTAATGACTTTTCTGTTTTTCTTCCGTAATTTGCTATCACTCTGTTTTCCAAATGTATTGAAAATATGCTAAAAATAAATTCCTGGCTTTGTTTTCTATTTGGGAATCTTTAACAATCAATTAACACAATAATAAAATGGCAAGGTCCATAGCACATGAAGTAGTTTTCATGCTTATATTAATCTTATTTATATCATTTTTCTGTGAATAAATGTTTATTATATATAATAATCACAATACAGAAATGCCTATTTCAAATGACCTTAAGTTTAATAGCATTAATCTATTTTTCCTTAAAATGTTATTTTGCCCAATAACTTTAGTGAATTTTTTTAATTCTCAAGTTATTCTTTGCTAATATTCCCATACAATAAGAAACTGTACAATAGAGAAGCAAAGAAAACTTTCACAGAGCAGATATTTTGGTTATTTAAATTGCTGTTTTTCCAGAAATAGAAACATACAAAAAATATGTGGCTATAGGTCTGAAAATTTTAATGCAAATGGCAGTAGTAACAGTCTCATTTTAAAGTGGTTCTCAGAGTAAATGATGCAACCTTGCACAGGGCAAGGTCTAGTTCTAGTTTCTTCTGAGGACATTAATCTCTAGATTTATAGGTTTGTGGTGTTTGCATTCAGAGCCTTGTGAGCTTCTTAGATTCAGTATTGTTTTTTTGTGGGGGCTGTGTTGTGCAGAGGCTTGGTAGCCTCCCTTGCTGCCCTTTGAGTATAGCAATGCTTTAAAAGTTCATTTTTTTAAAAGATTTTATTTATTAATTTTTAGAGAGAGAAGGGAGGGAGAGAAACATTAATGTGCGGTTGTGGTTGCTTCTCATGGGCCCCTACTGGGGACCTGGCCCACAACCCAGGCATGTGCCCTGACGGGGAATTGAAGCAGCAACCTTTTGGTTTGCAGGCCCACGCTCAATCCATGGAGCTAAACCAGCTAGGTAAAAGTTCATTTAATATTTGTGTGTTTTGTGAAGGGAAAGCTGCTAAATAACATTTAATCAACCTTAGTGCCTGAATCTCTATTAAAATCAGTACTGACAGATTCAGACCTGTATTCCATGAGTTATTTAATTATGGAATATAAAATATCTCTTCTTGCAATAACACTAAACATTTTTAGATCATCTGAACTGCCTATTTCCTCTATCTGGATATCTTCTAAGGATGCACTAGTTAGCAAATAAAAATCCAAGACCCCAGGCCAATTGAATATGTAATAAACAGCAGATGCATTTTTAATACAATATGTCCCAAATAGTGAATATAACATATTTACACTAAAAGTGCATGTGTTGTATATTAGAAACTTAAATTCAACTGGGTGTCCTATATTTTGTATGGCAACCCATCCAACTTTCAAATCTAGACTTTCTTCTGGTCTGGCACATATTACCTGCTCCTCAATAAAACATCACTTGGTTCTCCCATCTGACTAGAATAAAGGCATCCACCTCATTTTGCCCCAAAGAATAAAGGCACTCACTATCATAATGTCTGATTTTATTTGTGAGAATCCTACAGAGATAATGTCTCATGTATCTGCATCCACAATCCATACAAAGACCTTCACCTTTACATTAAAGAGAGATTGGTTCATCTTTGTTGACTAGATCAGTATTTTGTTTATTCCTCCTTTTGACTTAGGGCTAGCCTTTGAAAAGGAGCACAATCACAATAACAATAACTAATACTATTTGAATATTCTGCAAGTTCCAAGCATCATTCCATGTCTTATTTCCATAATGTGATATATGAGTTGCAGGAAAACCTCAGATTTTGCAAAATCATGTGTTTAATATAAAGAGAATAGTAGAGAACTCAAAGCGGGTGTAGTTTTATAATCAGAGCACCAACAATAATCATCATAACCCTCAGAATTATACTAGTGCATAAAAAGAAAGATTACGTTCCTACTAAGTAACAAAATGTTACAGTAAATGTATACTTTACATTAAAATAAATAAAATAGGGGTGGGACTTAATATAAAAGTTGTAAGGAAGTGTCATTATTGTTGATTATGGAGATAGGAGAAAAGCATGCATGTCCGGTAGGGCTGGGAAATAAATACATCCAGATGTGAGTGTGGCGTCAGGCTGAATAATAAAGAAAAGCAGGAGGTAATTGGGTATCATGTATATAATTCTGTATTGTGTTATGATTTGTGGTTTCCTGGTGTGCATTTCACTTTGAGTATAGCTGCCTTTATCTGGAAGAGCAAAAATTAAATTTTAAAATGTTGGGAAAAATTTAGTATGGATCCAAACAAATTCCTTGTTATATAAACAACATCCCTTGTTTACCAATTGCATATAAGCTATTTACATTATGGAAGCACACTAAGGTGCTGCACTTCATGAGTTAATATTCTCAAAAAGCATACACATATAAGAACAGACTTTCATCTTTTTACAGAGAAAGTATCTGAGGGGGGAAAAAGGGGGGAAAAGCCACAGCAAAGTTTTGTAATATGTCCATGGGAACACAACTAAGGAAGTTGGACTTAAGTTTCCAATGCAGGCCGTTGGAGAAAATAATCTTCACTCTTGTATAGGAAAGCATGTTTGCATATTTGTAGGGTTGTTTTTCTATTGAAGTTGAGAATATTGGACTCTGTGTTTTAAAATTCACAATTCATAGACCTGGAAATATTTTAAAATTGTTACTTGATGTTCTTCTGCTACATACAGAATAGAAGAACACGTAAAGTTCAACATGCAAATTCTTTGTTTCTTAGGTATCTTTTCTTGAATTACATCATTTTAACCTCAAAATGCTAAAAAATGATTTCTAACTTAATAATAGTAATATGGCATACCCACCTCATTTTTCAGATTTTCAGACTTTAAGGTATGTTCTCAGATCTGTACAAATAAGCCTTTGACATTCATGTGTAAATTGTATAAACTTTTCTTTTCTGCCTCAAGCCAACTGGCCCATAGCTGCACACATTATTCAATAGAAGCAATCATATAGTCTCCCTTTGAAATTCAGAATTGTGATCCATGATTTCCACTTACTATTTGATATGATTATCAGCATATTTAAAAATTTAAGAAAAGTGGAGCAATCATTTTATCACATGAATAAAAAAGCAATAATATCAATCTATAATATTTGGAAAGAATAAGGTACATTGTTACAGAGATGAGGTGACAGGAGACAATGCAACTGTATTTTCTCACTTATTAATAATTTCCTAGTTCTTGGTTTCATACAAGATTCAGCTAATCTTTTGCTTTTAGTTTATGGGAATCACCATACATTATTAAGAAAAACTGTTTTTATGTACAAAAGCAGGGATATACAAAATTATTTAAATAATGTCTTTGTCTAAATGTGCATGTCAAAAGTAATTTTTAAATGATAAAATATGATAAAATTTTATAACAGATTAATAAGCATTAAATATCAATATCATAAAAGAAAATATTTTGTGTGAATGTAAATTACATTATGTGAATCAGTAGCTCATCTTTGAGCTACTTTTTACTTTTTACTTTTATTAAATTTTTACACTAATTCTGCATAATAGTGGGTAATAAAAACTGACTCTCTTTTTGGAAAAGGAGCATGATAATTAAGTATTTTTATTTAAAGTTCAGCTTTAGAACCCATCAAGACTGAACATTTTAAACAGATTATGTCCAGTATTAAAAATAGGATTTACCTTGAGAGAAATCTGGCACTGCTCATTTCTGGTAGTGTGGAAATGTTTTGATTTAGAGTTTATTTTCCTGCCTCAAATAATGTCATGATTGTTATTAAGAATTTCCATTAAAAATAAAATCCTTAGATGTTCCTTGAAACTCTATTATTTCATCATCTCAAATATTATATACTGAGTTTTTTCAGCAGCTACCCTCTTGATTATTTTTATTTATTTATCTTAAAGCAAAGTAATTCATATTATGATAAAAATTTGAATAATTTTCTTCTAATATCAAGTTCAAATCTGTTGATTTCTGTCTTATTATAAGATAAAAAAAATCCAGAGAGAGGGTGAGAGGTAAGAATGCATGATTTATTACAACACAAATAAAAAAAGAACATGACATCTACAGAGTTGACGAGGGCATTTTTCAATAGCGGCAGGCAGTCAGTACCTGTCAGAGGCAGTGTTCCAGCAGTCCCAGTGCCTTCCTCAAGACATTGTTTACAAAGTAAAATGAATCAACGAATTCAACCAGACATGTTATTATCCTGCTTTGTTTAAACTGTCTTTCTACAGGAGGTGTGATTCTCAAGAAGCTCTATAAGCTAATAAGAGCTTTAAGCAATTCAGAGCCAAATTTGTATTAGGATACAAAGAACTCCTATTCTTGGTTTTAAACAATGAAATTATTATGATAACTCCCAAAGTATAGTACTTGTAGCTTTGCTCTACAGAAAGCTTTTCTTTTGCATAGTGTGGGAGGAAATCCAGCCAGCAGAATCCTCTTGACCACTGAGGATGGTAAATAGATCCGTCCTGGATACAATCTTGCTGTTCTGGCGGGGAAGGGGGTGGCAATTCCCTCTAGTAGAGAATTCCTGAACCCTTCTCCCAAATGGCTTTTATTGGGAATGGTGTGTGTAGGTGTATACATCATACCAGCGTAGTTCATCAGTCAATGTCACAAAGGCTATAGTCATACAAAATCAGGTATTATCTATAGATAACAATTGAAGGAACACAGAGATCTGTCTTAGGTCAGGGTCTGTTAATCATTCTGACGTCAGAGGGCCTTTAAGATGCATTTTATCAGATAGGAAGTTTACTCCCTATGCCTTTAAAGATCCAGTTTATATCACCAGGGCTATACAAAACAAAGCAGAGCAAGCTTCAAAGGACAGCTTTGTAGTTATCAGGCCTGGTTCCCATGGGAACCCTTGGTATTAGAGTCGAGTCACGCCTGCCACCTGCATTTTTACCTGTTTTTCCATTGAGACTTACTAACCTCTTCCAGGCTTGCTCTCACAGGGCTGCAGTCTTGCAAACCACACAGAGTGGTCGCCAACAGCATAGAAGGGCAGGTATTATATCTTCCAAAAATATTCAAACTCGTGGTTAGATATAGTACAGTTTTATTTCTTAAAAGTTTTGTTTCTATAATTAGTAGCCTTTTATTCTACCTAGAAACGATGGCCTATATTAAATGTAAACATTTCAATAGCTGGTCATGCCATTCATTTGAAAGTTTCTTTTATGCAAAGTATGTGTAAACTAATTTGCATATGAATCTATTATTTTTACAGCTAAAAAAATAATATAATATTTTTAATGATTTTAAAATCCCAGATAATTTTGAGTGAAAAATCTGTGAATTAAACTAGATCCTCTCTAGGCTTTTTCATATGGTCAACACTGCTGAAATGCTTTGTAGATGATACATTTTCTAATGGTAAATTGTTATTAAACTAATTAAAAAAGAAACAGAAAAATCAACATAAATTCTGTAAGTACTGATAAGGTTCAAGTGTGGTGGTATGGTATCTATAGTTATAGCTTTTAATTTTTCATGTCATTATCAAATAAGAAATACATTTATTCAACACATTTTAATGAATTTTATTAATTTGTTCATCCATTGGTATTTATTCAACACAATTGTGTGCCAGACACTTTTTTAGTCCCTAGGGAGATAGCATTAACCAAAAAGCATATTAACTCCTCATGGAGCTTGTATTCTAGTGGGAGAGACAGCAATGCACAAAAATAAAGTATGTGTAGGGTTAAGTAGTGAGTGCTTTGCAGAAGACTGATGTGGAAAGTTATAAATTTGATAAGAAATACCAGGGTAGGAACTAGTTAATATTAAATATGGAGGACAAAGAAGTTTTCACTGAAAAAATGTAAATTTCGGGTAAAGACTAAATGAAGGTGAGGGAACAAATTTTAAGTAAAATCTTTTAATAAGGGAAACAGCGCTAGGAAAGTGGAATATCTGGAATGTCTACAGAGCAGCAAAGAGACCAGGATGGCTCAAGGACAGGGCAGGTCAAGTACCAAAAATTGAGGTCAGTTGGGTGGTGGGGAAAGGTGGGTAAGATTGCACTGGAACTTGTAGGGAGTTGGGCTTTTCTTTAAGAGAAATGTGGGGTTTTGCTGGGTTTAGTACAAAAGGGGGGTAATTTTGACAGGATCACTAAAGCTGTGTTGTGTCTAGACTGATGGTGGGCAGGGCTGAAGTAAGAATTCCAGTTAGGAGTCCATTAACACAAGGTGGGTGAAAGTTGATATGACATTCCAATAATGGTGGTAAATTATGGGTATGTTCTGAAGCTAGAGTCCACCAAATTTGCTGACAGATGAAATGGGAAATGTGTATTAAAGAAATAAATAAAAACATACTCTAAGGTTTTGGACTTAATTACAGGTACACATTACTTGCTAATAATAATGACAGTTGAAACTGTGGAAATAAAATTTTTCACATGAGTGGAAAGGGGTGAGAGAAAAAAGAGTTTAGTTTTAAACATGTTAAGTTTGAAGGCTTATTTTATATCCAAATAACAGTCTAAGTTAGATGGGAAACATTTTAAGTGTGAGACAATCCAACTCATATTTTTTAACAGCGTTAATTATGCTACTTTGTTAAGATACACAAAAGTGAAAGGGAACAATCTAGGCCAATCAAGTTGGAAGTAAGAAAGTGGCTGTTACCAACATAAATATTATACATAATGGATACATCATCCATGTTTCAACTAAACTGTAAGGATCATAAATATATTAGTTACTACTGGGATCTGTAAAAATAACCAATAAATAAAAAGTCTTGAGCTAAAAGCTTTTCAAGCTGTGGACTTTGTCTGAAGTCACTTCTCCAGGAAGCAAATAGCACTCAAAAAGACCAAGCCCGACCATTGCTCATTCATAATCCTGGTTGGCATTCAGAGTAATATGTTTCACCAGCACACATGATGATTTTGAAGTTTGCTCAGAATTATACAAGAAGGTGCAGAATATCCAGTTTATTCCCATTTAGAAGCTGGGTTTGCTTAAGGCAGATGGTTGTTTTATCCATTTGATTTCTCTAGTGAATTTTGAAGGAGATTGCATGAAAATAAATATCATTGTAATAGTGAAAATGTTTGAAAGAAGTTTGTTCTTGGAAGCACATTATTGATTTATGACTGTTGATTATCCTAGATAAAGTCAGGTTTGTTGCAGATCGTTTAGGCATCAGTAACACCAGGTAATATACCAGATAAGGGAATTTCCTAAGCCATCCCCATGAGTTTTTATTTTAGTATAATTTCATAACTGTTACAACTAGTTTAGTGGCTTATATTGGTCTAGTAATAAATTAGGTAAACCTTGGTTAACCAAAGTTAACCAAGACTTCTATGTAAATAGATTTACTCATACCTATTTAAAAACAATTGGTTTCGAAGGACACTCTCTAAAGGCCAACAATACAGACCTGAAGGACAGTTCATAGATTCAGTATGTTTAGAATTCATTCTGGCTAAATTGGTCTCCCAGCCTGCTTAATTGCCTTTAATCTACTCCCAGACTCGGTAGGCAAACCCAGGTGTCAGGCTGCTAAAGGATTTTGCAAGAATTCATACTTTTATTCTTCTCGTGATGCTTCAGAAAATTTTGCCAAAGGATTGTACTGGATTATTATAAAAGAAACTAATATAATATGTTTCAAGTAGATTCTATTAGCTTTTATCAGTGCTATTGTGACAAACTTGGAAGAACTGAGAGATCTACGCGTGGGACGCTGATAGGAGGGAAGCGGTATTAGATAACTCCCTCACTATGCTAATGGCGAAGGTCCATTTCCACACTTCCTAGACACATTAGATCATCCAATTTATCTTGCTCTCATTTCATAGCCATTCCTCAGCAGTGGGAGTTGCCATTGTTTCCACTGCTTTGCCTTCACTTTGAAGGACTGGAATCTCTTCAGACAGACTGTTACCTGACATAAGAATTCTAGGCAAAAAATTGTCAAAACCAAAGCCCCACACATCTCCCTATCCTTGCCCATTAATCCCCAAATATCCATGGATACCAACATTTGAGTGTTAACACAGAAAAAAGAGATAATTATTCAATATTGCTCTCAAGTTAATAAAATATATATCGTTAAGCAGTTTCTAGGTACTCAATCACTCCCAGTTTCCCATTCATTCTCAGTGGAGGGGCTGCGGTCGGAAGCACATGTGGAACCGGGGGACCCAAGAGCACCGGTCAGGGGTGAAAGGGGGCCTGGTCCGATTAGCTGGGCAAGAACTTTTCCTCAATTCAAGTTAAATGGTAATTTACACTATTTTCTGTAAAATAATAGAACTTACATTAACTAATTTTTTAAAATTTATGAATGTGTTACACAAACACTTGAGATAATAATAAATTCAGCTATACAGGAGAACTTTAATTCCTGACCATGTCTCTATTACATTGGGTCATACACACAGTAGGTGAACCAGCCTCAATTTGGTCTGAAAAACGGACCGCTACTTGTGTTAGGTTAGGGGAATAACAGGAGTAAGTAGAGCACGCATGTAGGCAAAGCCTAATTGGAGGAGATGAGGGCCTATTCACATAATCCTTCCCCAGACCTCCTTATTATTTTGCCTTGCTTTTTTTCCACAGTGATGACCTTTTACATTTTTAGATGAAAATAGTTTATATACATCAAATTTTTCAGTTTCTCATCTATGACATTAATGTATTTTCAAGACATGTGCTGTGATTTTTCTCAGTGTTTGTAAGTAAGTGGATGAGACTAGTGGTTTTGATGAGACTCCACAGGCTTCAGTCACATCTCTGAAAAATGAGGGTGATAGATGATGGCATTGAGGTCTCTACTATCGATCACTTCCTCACACTTGCTAGTGTCTATAAATCCCATTTACTGTTTTGGAATGCTTGGGGTATGGTTTTGTCTTCAGAAGGACTGGATTCATATGTTTTTTTTTTTTTTTTTTTTCAGCCATCCGTATTTGTTGTATAGTTCTGTGATTCAGAACCTATGACAGAACATAAATCTCTCCAGCATGGTGGAAGGCCCTTAATCCCCACCTGACATGCCCTTTCTCTGAGAGAGTTCTCTTCTCTTACCTAAAACTGGATCCATTATGTAAGTGTGCAGCCCATAACAAGAATCTAGGCAGGGTTAATCTATTGAGGTTATAAACTCGGATGATGTGCGAGTGTCTCCTGCTCCATTACTTGTTTTGTCAGATTTTGGGAAGCACTTGTAATTGCTATTCATAGACTAGGTACAGGGCAGTAGAACTACTACCTGGGGTGTATAGCCTCTGGGAATCTTTTAGTCTCCAGTTACTGCTATATTCCACAAGCACACATTTTCTTCCAATCATTGACAATATAGGGATTAGAATTACTATTTTCTAAATAGATTCTTCCTAACAAAAGTTGAGGTTGCTAGTAATTATACTCTAGTGAGTCTAGTGGGTATGTATGTGTGTGTGTGTGTGTACACACACACACACACACACACACACATATATATAGTGGACTGTATCTAAGTAAATGGAGGCTTTTCATTTCCAACCTAAGGTGAAAAAATGGAATGCAGAATATATTCTTTTCCTTAACTTTCTAATTATTTTTTCTTCTTTCTGGAATTGAATGCAAAATATGTAGCTATGCTCTTTATTGCTTCGCCTATAGTAGTAGCATTGTATAATGTAGCAATTAGTCCCATATTGTAGCATAACTCAGACTCTTTCCTATTGCCATACATTTTATTTTATTTGTTTTTGTTTTGGCAAGTTTTCAAGGATGATTTAAGGAGAGAAGTGAAACAAGAGATAGTAGTTCACAATTTAGTCTGGAAATCTACCTGATTTTGACAAGCTAACATTTGTGCTGTGGCAAGTGTTCAGAATTTCAGCATAAATCCATCTGTCTATTGCCACAAATGGTGTTGTGCAGGTCACCAGTAAGAAAAAGCAGATGAACAAAAGCAGATTTATCCAGCAGTACTACAAATGCTAGGAACCATATGATCCTAGAATGAATAGTATTAACTGTTCCAGGAGCATTTCAATTTTTCAGAATGAACCTAGTATCACAGAATGAGTGCTAATTGTTAATTTCTGTAGTGGAAGTTAGGTATTTGTGAGTTGTGGCTGCCTACAATGTGCAATTTCTGTGTCTAAGTTTAAGGAGACCACTAAATATCATCTTATGAGAAAACAAATTTTTGGACCATAATAGATGATACAAATTTATTTTACCTTTGGATAGTACAGCAAGATAAATTGTCCAGACTGCCAAGAATTTCAGAATGATACAAGCCTTGGCTGTGTGTTTCTTTCTTTTTTTTTAAATTTTAAGATATTTTGTTTATTTTTAGACAGAGGAGGAAGGGAGGGAGAAAGGGAAGGAGGGAAACATCGACGTGTGACAGAAACATCCATCAGCAGCCTCTTTTAGACACCCCAGCTGATGACGGACGCCAAGCATGCACACTGGCCCGGAATTAAACTGGGGACCTTTTTTAGCTTTGCAGGATGATACCCAACCAACTGAGCCACATTAGTCAGGGCTCGGTTGTACATTTCTTTTGAGAAGTGACCGGGGAAATTAACTTTATCAATGCAGTTACCATTTGCAAAATTAGAATATCTACATGTGAATTTGTTTTTCAAACCAAAGTAAATCATGAATGGTATTGATGAATATTTTATAAATCAAAATATAGTCTTTAAATGTGTATCAATATCAGTAGTAGAAAAAAGATTTTTGCCAATATTAAATATATTAGTTCTAAAATTAAAATTAGCAATGTGTTTGACCTATTTTTTCATAATGTAATCTTAGAGATCTGCATTTGAATACTAGACATAATATGCCACAAATTCTATTATTAAATGCAGTTCCTAATGCATTTAGGAGATTTTCTGAATATTTTTCAACTTATATCTAAATCATAAAGTGTTTTAAGGAAGCTGTAAAGGGAGGAAGGAGTGCCTGAAAAATAATTTGGAAAAATAATATGTTAAATAAGAATGATGTTTTTTATAAATTTAGATTGTTGTGTTTAGTGAAATATTCTTGAAAATGAATTAATATAAAAAAGAAAATGTATAATAATGTTCTAAATTATAGTCCATATTCTAAGTACTATTTATATAAAAAGTTGAACTTTTTATTAAGATTTTATTTATTTATTTTTAGAGAGGGAAGGGAGGGAGAAAGAGAGAGGGAGAGAAATATCAATGTGGGGTTGCTGGGGGTCATGGCCTGCAGCCCAGGCGTATACCCTGACTGGGAATCAAACCTGCGACACTTTGGTTTGCAGCCTGCACTCAATCCACTGAGCTATGCCAGGGCTAAAAAGTTAAACTTTTTTTTTTTTTAAAGATTTTATTTATTTATTTTTAGGGAGGAAAGTGGGGGGTAGAGAGAGAGAGAGAGAGAGAGAGATCAATGTGCGGTTGCTGGGGGTTATGGCCTGCAACCCAGGAATGTACCCTGGCTGGGAATCGAACCTGGGACACTTTGGTTCCCAGCCCGCGCTCAATCCACTGAGCTATGCCAGCCAGGGCTAAAAAAAAAGTTAAACTTTTTAATGAAAAGAAGTAACAAATATATTTAGAAAAGAAAAAAGTCTCTCTTGGGAAGATAAGATAGAAACGAAAAATGTTTTTTGTAAGACATTGGAAAATGCTTTAGTGAGAATCATTATGAAAACTCATTTAGTTTCTAAAGGAAAATTAAACTCTAACAGTCATTTCCAAATTATTATTTTTCTTTTTTAAATTAAAATTATATTTACTGTTAGTGGTCATGTGGCACTAATTAAAGTAGATGGGATAATACATATTCAGGATTATTTTGATCTCCTGAAAACTATTATATATATAAAATTAGTTCAGTCTGAGTTTCATTCTAGTCAAATTATTCTATAATTTAAATAACAAAGTAATTCTTAATATTTTTACACATGGAATATATATTAATACTTTATTATTTAGTCCAGGGGTAAGCAAACTACAGGTCACAAACTAAATCCAGGCATACACTGATTTTTGTAAATAAAGTTTTATTGGAACACATACACATACCTCACTTAAGTATTGTTGATGTCTGCTTTCCTGTTACAATGGCAGAATTGAGTAAATGTCACAGACTTCATGGTCCATACAGTCTAAATCATTTACTATCCTTTTGCAGGAAAAGTTTCCTAAAACATGACTTAGGATATTGTTTAGAACAGGGGTATCCAAGCTGAGGCCCATGGTCCACATGTGGCTCAGGATGGCTATGCATGTGTTCCAACACAAAATTGTAAATTTACTTGAAACATGAGATTTTTCTGTGCTTATTTGTCTTAATGTATTTAATGTGTGGCCCAAGACAACTCTTCTTCCAGTGTGGCACAGAGATGCCAAAATGTTGTACATACCTGGTAGAATACAGTAGAAATTCAGAATATATTTCTTCTGTCAAATATATTCAAAGAGGTAAAATATCATTATGTAGAGTCTGATACTCAGACTTAATAAACAGCTTTCATAAAATGTTGTAGAATAAAAAAAACATTTTTAAGAAAAGCAATACTGTGCTATATATCAATTGTGGTAAAAATAAGCAAGCATTTTGTTCTAATTATTATTCCTTGAAACATGTATTATGAAAAAAATTATGAAATCTGTGAAAAATATTTATCATACTATTTCTATATTTGTAGAAAAGTTCAAAAATAAAACTTATGTTATATTTTATTCCATGCATGAACTATTAATATAGCCATTTAAATTATACTCAATAATACATAATACCTAAATACATTATTAATATAAACAACCACTACATATGATTATTTTTATGTATTCAATAATTTTATATAACTCATTTACTATAATTATGAAAACAAATACAATAGAATGATTATGTTACTTATGGATTAGATGATTTTGTGGATGACTGTTTTTCTGCTTCCAAATGTTCTGTTTTATACTTAAGATTACTGCTAAAATGAATGAGATATATCATTACGTTCAGAAGTTTTATAGTTTTTATATGTAATATATATAAATGCATGGACATTTGAGCTCTATTACAGTAAATACCACAGGATCTTGATGGTGGAAATATATTTATATATTAACTACTCTAACCGCCAACCTATTTTAAAACTTTTAGTAGAAAAAAATCTTGTAAAGTAGTTTCATCCTCTTCATCATTTCAGTGACAAGAACCTTGTAATCAAATACTGGGATCTTAAGCCACAAAATAAATATGTCTTCCATATAACTGTTACTTAAATCTTATGTTGCTTATTTTCCATAGTGATGAACTTTTACATTATGAGATCAAAATAGTTTATATACCTCAAACTTTTCAGTTTCTTATCTATGGCATTAATATATTTCAAGACATGTGCCATGATTTTTCTCAGTGCTTATAAGTGGACAAGACTAGTGGTTTTGATGAGACTCCACAGGCTTCAGTCACATCTCTGAAAAATGAGGGTGATTGATGGCATTGAGGGTTCTACTATCCATCACTTCCTCACACTTACTAGTGTCTATAAATCCCATTTACTGTTTTGGAATGCTTGGGGTATGGTTTTGTCTTCAGAAGGACTGGATTCATGTCCTTTGTATCTTCTATCTATAATTGTTGCAAGGTTCTGCAACTCAGAATATAATTTTGTTTTCTTTTTTTTCTTTTTCTTTGACATCCGAGCCCACCCTAAAATATTGGATGGGCAAGAGGAGCTTCTGGATCCTTATAAATTACAGAAATAGGATTTTGGCTGCAAGTATCAGATATTATCTACTTGTTTTAGATATCTGTCCTTTATATTTTTTAGGGTATTACTTTAAATTAGATTTTTGTGAGGGAAAATAATTGAGAATCAAACCCATAGCATAAAATAAACTTACTTCAAATTACCAGAAGTTAGTGTAGGCATGTAGAAATAGTGCAAATAATTAAAAACAACTTAAAAACTATTGTTTATCCGTTTTTCACGCCCATTGCTTCATCGCCATGACAGTGAAGAAACTGCCTGCAGTTAGTTGCTGAGTTTGCTTTTTCTCACCCTTGTCCTTTTTTAAAACCCACACAACTCAGTGTACAGAGATGATATATCATAGAATGGCACACTTGAAACCTATATAATTTTACCAAATGTCACCCCAATAAATTTAGTTAATAACAGATGAAAACCATAGGTGCATGCTTTCGCTTCTGCTTGTGCAATGATATAGCCAAACTTGTGTGCTTGTGTGTTTTGATATAAGACCTGTTAAGGAATTATGAAGTGTTTTTATCCTTTCGTTTGAAATTAGTGTTAAGTTTTTACGTGTGCTTATTTTGCCTTATTTAAAAAGGCTGAACCTTATCACCACAGCACTATTGTCACTTGTGTCACAGTTGTTAAACGTTCAATTTAAAGAGATATAATGAAGATGTGAAATTACATTGCATATGCATTAATTCTTTTGTTTATGTTTTATTAAGAAAATGCATTATTGACTTTTAGAGATGGTCGGGAAAATTATCTGCCCTACAATTTGTTTACAAGAAATGGATTTTTAAATGAACCTTAATGTACTAGTTGGGTAAACATGTACTTTAACAAGCCAAGTGTTATTACATATATTGACTATGTATGTATTTATTATATATTGATACATTTGTTTGATTAACATGGACAATGAAGACATTGTAGTTTTCCCAATAGCATTAAGTATGCAGTAAATATTATCTACAGACTCTTTCTACTTATATAGGTATATAAATAAAGTCTATATAGAGAGTGACAGTTTAGTTCTCTGTGTTAAAATTGTGTTTTCATTATAGAAATAAAACATTACTTTATCTTTGAAAAAATAGATATGAAAATACTAAATGCAAAAATATGTATTTATTAATAAGAGAACACAGTTTTACATGCTTTAAATCTACATACATGCTTTATTGAGTGTGGAGAATATATGCCAAATAATTTTGTAAAATATGAAAAATGCAGAAATATATATTGAGTTGTCTGCTTTAAAAAGCAGAGAATGCACATATATTCGGAACAGATTATTACTTATTTTTGGTTAAAGTCTGCTCTGTATAGACAATATAAGACAGGATAGGACAGTATGTCAATGAGATTATAAATTGAATCAAAAATAGAAAATCATTCCAATATTAGAGATATGCTAAACAGAAGAAAAATAAATAAAGCAAGCAAAATATCCAACACTTGGGGCTTTGGATTAGTTTAGACAAAGGTATAAATAAATATTATAATTCATCGACACTGGGTTTAAATTGAAAAATCATATGTTTCTCTATTACCAACTTAGCAAAATAGTCAAACTTATAAACATTACAGAAAACATTACAGGAAAGTATAAAATTATGCAATGGATACTTTCTCTTCTATATAGCTCATACCTAAGAATTTAAGCTACTGAATTTTTTTGTGTGTGTTGTGTATATGGTTAAAGGCAGTAAAAGTTTTATTTCTTAAATCATAACTAAATCGCTGAAATTACCAGTACTTGGCTACTTGCCACTCCTGAAAACATTTTTTTCTGGCTTAAATTTCTATACACCTTATTGAAAATAGAAACTTGTTCTCTCCAAAATGCCTTTAAATTTTTCTTCATTATGCATGCTTGTACATATCAATTAATAATAGTATTAATATCTTAGATTAGGATAATATACAGATAAATATGTCCAACTACCTTCCTTCATCATAGGGAATTTTGAACACTATGTTTTTATTATTGCTTTCTAATAATATACAAATTTATGTCTTAAAAATGTAGTATGTTTAATTGCTTAAATGTAATAACATTGTAATGACAGATAGTATTTAATGAGTGCTAACTATGTGTTCAGGCTCTTGGTTATATAAATATTAGTTAACTTCATTAATCTTCACAGACATTCGATGGAGGAGCAAATGTCTGCATTTAAGATTTCTGAGACGATGGAACTAAAAATTAAAATGAAAAAGTTAATTGATTAGAATTAGCATAGTTTGTAATTAATGGTGCTGAATTTCAAACTGAGACTGAAAAACTCAGTGCGTCCACTGCTGAATGACATGAAATTTGCTCTCTCACGTAAGTTTTGACAACAACTGAAGACTAGGAAGTGCATAAAAATGTTGTTTCACTGCTCAAACACCTTGATGGAAGAGAAAGAACTCCAATGTATAAATGGTCTTTTATGTTATGATTTCTTTAGAGAAATCTTTCCTCAGCTCCTTCCTTTACCTACAACTATTAACGTTATGTTTCTTTTTCCCCTTGAATTCTTGGACTAAAAGCATAGTTCACAGCACAGTTGACAGGAAGATTCATCAGATAATTAACTCAAATATTTTGATTTTCACAGCAAGTCATCTAATGATTGAAAAAGAAACAAACATCATCATCATCATCATCATCATCATCAATTATTTCCCCTGGTTCTTATTCATGGTCCATTGTGCCAAGTGCATGTTTTTAAGCTCTTCTTACCTGGAAATGAGAGCATAGCATATTCATGAATTAACTTATTTTTCTCCTCAACCAGTGTACTTAACTATGGTGACTGACATTTTAATAAACTTCAAAAGGAAGTACATTACAGAGTGTTGGAAGCATCACATATGTTCAATGATTTGCAAAGTGAACTTACATGTAGAATTTCTTATAATAATAATATTCATGCAGTTACATAATAAATATTTACACATATTTATTATCTTCTTTCCTAATAAATGCATTTTTAGATGGAAAATCAAAACCTTTCTGAACTGTATCAATGAAAAATACAAAGCACTTGTGTATATTTATCTAACACCGTCTTGGACAAACCATAAATTTTAAATTAGTGGCAAATTTCTCTATGGATTATACATAGTTGAAATAACTTTTTCAAAAAATCAGTATTTTATGAAAATATATGCTCTGTAATGTGAACTGTGTTGTGTCTGAGACTGAACCATGGTTCAGATGAAGCCACACTAAAATTAGACTTCAAATCTCTTAATGATTACATACAAAATTAACTCTGTTATTTATAATGTACAGTGACTTGCAGGGTATAATGTAACATTTTGAATAACAGTAAATTTAAGTAATTTAGTCTCAAAATTATTATTCAATAAGCAGTATGATTCAAAGTATGTAACATCAGGTATAACAATGGAAATATTCAGATTTTTTAAAATATAGAAATGGAATGCATTATACTAATATTTATGATATCATAAAGGTTTTTCTCAGGACAAAAATTCCATTTTGTAAGTAAGTAAATGGGAACTATCTAAAATTCATGGTAGAGTTATAATAGTGGCAATGAACATGAGCAGGTAAAACACTTCTAAAAAAAAAAAAGCCCTTCACAAAGTAAAATCAGTTGAGCCAATCCTCAGATGAACAGAAATAAATTTGGGTGCATCACACAAAATGATCAAAGAACAAAGACTCTAAAGTCAACATAATAATATATTTTTTATTTTTATAAATTTCCTGATAACTTGTCAGTCTTAAAAAGAAAAGTATAAAAATATCTCTGTATTACACAAAAACATCACTCCTATACCTGAAGCAAGTTACACTGAGACAAAACAGTTTTAAAAGGAACTCAAGGAAAGATCAGAAGCTATAGTCACATTGAATCTTAAGATTTAATTTTAGAAGACTTGCCTATAATAGAGTGTTCAAACTCTAAGAAACAAGCAAGAAAGTTTTAAGGCTCAGGGATATTGTATTTTTCAGAATATTTATATTTTGGTCAACTGAAGTTTCAATAAGGTATGAGTTGGGCAATTGCTCCTAGCTATGTCTCAGTTCAAGCAAATTAAATTTTACTTCAATAATTCAAAAATGCTACATATTGGATTAAATTCTCAGAAGAAGAAAATAATACTTTTATTATAGTCCAATAGAATTACAAATGAATAAATATTTAGAAAGAAAAGTCCTGCTTATATATGTTTTACAAAATACTCATGTGGGGATAATATGTATTTTGACAAGTTAGGTATTATCTGATGTTTGCAGAAACTATGACTCATAAATATTCTGAAGTCAGATTTTTATTAATTATTAAATGTACCTGGTTTATGAAATATTCTAAATGGGTTGTTTTTTGAATTATTATTTTACATCCATGCTCTCAAAATACTGATTCTATCATTATCTATTAATGATTCTCAAAAACATAATATTATTAAAACTCAATATACTTTCTATTAGGCTAATATATGTAGATTATACTTTTAAAATGTTTTATAAAATTCTAATATGATTCTTGACTAAGTACCAGCCTTTACCATAGAATTATGTATCAATTAATTGAGTCCAATATGGTAATGATGGCTGCATGCAATCTATTCTCTACTATGTCACTGGTAAAGATAAAAAAAGAAATTGTGCAAAATACACAAACACATATGTCAAAAAAGAAGACATTCAATAACTTATTCCATGTGAGTTAAACCAAGGTGAGACATTACAATGTAGTCATCAGAATGGTTAAAAGGAAAACAAATAGGCAATGATAAACATTATTAAGAATTTTCAGAAACTGATACTTTCCTACAGCATTTTTGAGAGAATAAATTGGATTAATTTGTTTGGTAAACTGTTTGGCGGTATATACAGAAGTTGACCACATGCACACTTGGCCCAGGAAAGTCCCTTGTTTGCATATGCTGAATTAAAATGGGTTCTTAAGTTGACAAAAAGATGTGAAAAAGATGGCAGCACTATTGTAAACAGAAAAGGTGTAAAGCACTCAGCTACAGTTTGTGGATAGATCGATTTTACAATAACGATATGCTGAGATAATATACATTTAAAAAATGAACATGATACAACTACATAAGAAACATAGGTGGATCTTTTTAACAGAAATCAGATACAAATTTATTAACAGTATGAGATGTAGATGTACAGACATCTATGACCATCTTTGTTGGGAACCACTCTGCCTAGTATCAGAAGCTGTAACCCCTGCCAAGGCTAAGGCTGAGGGAGCGACCTTGGACCATAAGCCATTAAGGAGACAAATCTTATCTCCCTGGCAGGAGCACTGCTGCTGCTCCTTTTACTTCATCTATAACTGGCCCCCCAATGCTTGGTCAGTTAGCCAAAGACCAGTAAGATTCCCCAAAGGAGGGGACAACATAAGCCAGGCACCATCATGTGGGAGGTCCCCAAGGAAGGACTTGGGGGGCTACAGCAAAAGGGGGTGATGGACCTTCGCCCCTCGGCTTTGACAAAGCCTGAGTCCTTATTCTGTCTGTAAGAAGTCTCCTAATCTCTTGGCTGCCTTACTTCCCTTTCTCCACCTAAGCCTGAAATAATGACAGAGGGTGGTGCAGCCCTGTGCTGGAAAGGGCGGGTTCCCCAGGCAATCAGGCCTAAGAAAGAATATGTAAAATCCTGTGAAACCTGCTTTGTTTAGAATGCTCTCAATGAAATGATAAGGGTCCAAGCAAGAAGTAAGTTTGTTCCTCAAAGTTTTACAGCTCTCTGACCCTGACTCAAAAATAGGCCCTCAGACTTCTTTGTTATCTATTGTTTGACCCTTACTTCCTGGCAATGATTAATGAGCTTTACCTGAATTCCTGTGTAAACGAACCCAATAAAAGCCTGCTCTGGTGGGAGAATGGGACACTCTCCACTAGAGAGAGTGGTCGTTTCACACCTATTTTCCCACAGGACTCGGTTGTCCATGTGTACGTTTTTCTCGTGTTCCGATAAACATCCGCAGTCGAGATGAATACTGCTGGCCCAGCATCCATCAGACATCTTGTGTAATGTTCATGAAACATACATGACTAAACCATGGTGTTTAATGTCTGGAGACTCGTTAACCTATGGGGTATAAAGATTAGAAGAGTCATGAAGAGCCCTCAGAGTTGCTTATAGTGTTATTTTTCTTGACATGTATGACAATTACCTGGGAGTGTATATTTTGTGAAAATTTAGTAAGTTATATATTTGTCATTTCCTTTTATAAGTGTTTGTTATATGTCAATGAAGTTTTACTGCAATAATGCATGTGACTTTCAAATCATCAATCTATGTCTAGGAGTCATTTCCTAATGTTTTCATAAACATCACCCATACTTTAACTCCAACAGACCCACTCAACAAGAAATGTTAAAGAAAATTCTTCAGGCAGTTAGAAAATGATATAGATGGAAATATGTACCTGTACAAAAAAATTTTTTAAAACCACAGGAAATAGTAAAGTACATAGATTACTATATTTGTTTCCCTTCTAAAAAGTTAAACATCCTTGAAATGTAATTGCTTAAACAATAGCAATCGTTATACAGTGTGGGCTCACTGCATGTGTGTAAATAACATGCATGATGCCAATAGTACAAAGGATGGGAGGGAAGAACTGAAAGATATTATTGTAAGATTTCTATATATATGTGAATTAATCTAATATAACTTAGTGATAGACAGAGAAATGTTAAAGATGTATACTTCCAACAGTAAAGTAACAACTAATACAACAAAAATTATAATTAATAAGCCTGTGAATGAGTTAAAAAATGAAAATACACAATTTTTCTGTAAAGGAAGAAAATAAAAGGTACTAAAAAGAACATAATACAAGTAAAAACATTGATTTAAGAATACCTATAGCAATAATCATATTAAATGTAATTGATCAAAACATCCCATTTAGAACTAAGTTGTTGGATCAGAGAAAGAACAATACCCATACATGCCTAATAAAACACACTTTAATAATGAAAACATAAACAGATTAAAAGTAATAGATTGGTTAAAGATTTACCATGCTAAACCAAAGATGAAATGTCTAGATTAATTTCAGACATAGTAGATTTTAGTAGAGAAAAAAATAATAGGGTAAAGAATACATTTCTAAACATTTATGATCACAGCAACAAAGCTTCAAAATATAAGAAGCAAAATCTAGTAAAACTACAAAAATATCAATAAATCCACAACTATAGTTGAAAATTTCAAAAGCCTTCTCACCATAATACATAGACCAAATAAACAAAAAATCAAATAATCTTATAGAAGACTTAAGCAACATTACTAATCAACTTGGCTTAATTGAGTTTGTGGAAGACACCAACCAACAATAGCGGAAAACAACTATTTTCAACTAAATGAACAACTCTTACCATATTCTCAACCACAAAATAAGTTTAAATAAATATCAAAGTATTTAAATCATAAAACATGTTCTGAGACAGTGATTTGATTAAGTCAGAAATAACATTAGAACTTAGAAATAAATCACAGATATACATACCACTGAAAAACTCCCACAGGTACAGAATCTAAATGAAACACTTCTAAATAAATCAACATTCTTTCATCCATGGCCAATGAGGAAAATAAAAGAAAATTAGAAAAAAATTTAATTGAATGAAAATAAAAAATATATTCAAATTTCCAGAACATGAAAGCTGGTAAATGGTATGCTATCAAGACTTTTGGTATTCACAAAGCACCGTTAAGTGAATTAAAAGGCAAGTCAATGACTGGTAGAAAATATTTGTAAATTATATTTATATGTGATAGAGTTCATGGACTTAGGGTGTATAAAACAAGCAACTCTTAAAGCTCAATAATAAGAAAACCTAATTTTAAAAAACAGGAAAATATTCGAACAGTTATTTCTCCAAAGACACACAGATGGCAAATAACTACACAGGAATTTTCTTAGTATTGGTAGTTATCATGGAAACGCAAATTAAAACTCAACTCCTATGAGAAACCCTAATATTAAAAGCACTGACCCCCAAGTGTTTATGAAGACACGGAGCAGCTTGAACTCTCATAATACTGCTAGTGGGAATGTAAAGTGGTGCAATCACTTTGGAAAACGGTTGGTAGTATCTTAAAAATTGCAATATATGGCCCTGGCTGGCATAGTTCAGTGGATTGAGTGCAGGCTGTGAACTAAAGTGTTGCAGGTTCGATTCCCAGTCAGGGTACATGGGTGGGTTGTAGGCCATGACTCCCAGCAACTGCACATAGATGTTCCTCTCTCTCTCTCTCTTTCTCCCTCCCTTCCCTCTCTAAAAATAAATGAATAAATAAAATCTTTAAAAAATGAATAATTAATTCTGAAATTAACAAGTTGATATCCTTTAAAAATTTTTCAATATATGCTTACTATTCATACAGCCATTCTATTACTAGGTATTTACACCCCACCACTACCACAGCCACAATACATACGTTGACCCAAAGACCAAAGTTGTCTCAAGTTCAGCTGTCACCATTGTGTTGTGATGGAGGAAGCTAATTGAGTACCAGGTGGTGAGTTCCCATCTATTTTGGGACTAAAATCACTCAACATTCATTTTGAATATGCAGAAGTGGTTCATGCAGATTTTTATTCCAAATGAACATGTTTAAAAGTGCCTGAAATAAGACTGCCGACTGCAATATTAATGTGATTCTGCAGCAAAAACACAAAACAGCTCATTTAATCGCAGAAAACGAGATCCTCGGTGACTTCTGAATGTTAAAAATGAACACTTTTTAAATCCTCTCTTACTGTTTTTAATACTACAATCTGAAGAAATAGAGTGGGAATCTTAAAGGTGGGTATGAACTTATCATAAATCTGACCATTTTAGAGCCTGAGAAGTTCTCCTGAGAGTGAAATAGTTTGGTTGTTTTCTTGTACCTTTGAAATACCAAGTCACTCCATTTCCTGCATAAATTCTTGACTAGAATAAAAGCACATCTCCATTCAAAATATGTTATCAAGCATCTACTCTTGTGTAAGGAACTTCTGATTCTGATTGGTATTACTTGAATAAAAATGGGTTACTCATTCTCCATAAAAGTTTGGCAACAGAATGAGATGTTTATTCTATAATCAATTAGCAATATGTTAAAATTCACTATTTGTGATATAAGTGAGAATTATATAGGTTTTACCAAATTGTTACGCTGACTCTCCAGGCTGCTAACTCCTGGTGTCTGTATCCGTGGAACCAAATTAACTTTTGCCTATGTGGAATTATTCATACACCCCTTTAGGTGTGAAGGTGTTTAACATACACATATGTTTTGCATAAATTTTAGTGTTATCCTATTTTTGGAGGTTGCAATATAGCATAAAGGATGAGCAGAAATGCCTGTTAAGGTCACCTACCAAAGCAACTAGTTGGGCCTGGGACTAAGTAAATGAAAGGAACAATTTTATCCACAAGGAGTTGGGGGAAATTCCAAGTGAAGTCAGGTCTTCAGATTCATAAAAAAGCAGAGCCAAACTAACCCCAGGTGTCACAAACTCAACAGGTCATGTAAATGAGGAAAACAGATCACCCAGTCAAGGGGAGTAAGACAACTGGGAGTAGTAGGAGCGCAGCAAACTGGAGCACCTAAGCCCCATTGAAAAGGTCCATCCACTCTGGTTCAGCTCTACCTGCTTGTTGGATCCTAGACCAGGGTTACCAGCTCCTCAAATTTTTATAAAATCCAAATTTTGATGAGAAACATTTTCATTTTTAAACATCAAGAACTGATTAAATATTTACAGCAACTTTATTTGTAATAGCCTCAAAATAAAAACAACCAAATTTTTACCAGTAGGTAAATGAATCAAATGTGGGATATTTATGCAATTGAATGCTTTTCAGCAACAAAAAGGAATAACTGCCACCCTCAATGATACATGTACATCTCAAAATAACCATACCAAGTGAAATAAATTAGTTTTCTAGAATTTTATAATATAAAAATTTTTCCAAATCATTATACATTATGTAGCCCCCACATGAATGTTATTCTCTTAATGAGAATAAAGAGAAAATTCAAGATGTAGATATAAATATAGTGATTTGTTTTCTTTTTTAATTCTTCTAATTTTTATATTATTGTTCAAATACAGTTGTTCCCATTTCCCCCCATTACTCTCCCCTACCTTACCCACCCCCACCTTCCACATTCAATCCTTAAATGGTAAAAAACAATGTAGGTATTAATGCATTTACATTATGATTCTAAAAATAGGAAGAAAGCTGTGGAAATATTTATACTAGGCTGTTAACCCTTGTCTTGTAGCTGAGGAAGTCATACTTCAATGGTAACAAAAAAACAGAGGGGTGGGGTAGAGGGGTAACAGGGAGAAGAAGGGGAAGGGTCAAGTCAAGGAACATGTGTAAAGGACCCACGGACAAGGACAATGATAGGGAGACAGAATGTGGGAGGTAGGTGTGGGTAGGGCAGGGGAGAGTAATGTGGGAAAATGGGGACAACTGTAATTGAACATCAATAAAAATTAATTTTTTTTCTTAGAGATATAATTCCTTTGTGATAAATTTAAAATAAAATGTGGATACATGCTAAAAAATTCAAGAGAAAGAATAAATTAGAAAGTTGAAGTGATTGTTAGTTATGTCTCTTTTCTAGTACTAACAGGTGTTTTAAAGTTAATTTCATACTAATTTATTTCTTATTACAACCCCAGTGATTTGGGAATTCTCCAAGAAAAGTTCTATCTGTGCTGTATATAAGTTTTACCTACAAGATATAGATATGTCTCACAAATTTTCAGCCCATACACTCCAGCCAGTACTTATCCTGACAGCCTCATTCTATCAATATTTACGGTCTAGCATTTCGTGATTTTGGAGTGAAAGCTGCCATCACAGGTGTCTCCTCATCTTGGCTGTTCTGGAGAATCGATGGTTTCCCGTCACCACATTCAGTCTCCTCTCTCTCCACTCATACACATGTTTGTGCATACATGCACCACTTAGGACAACATTTCATCCCTTCAGTCTAGTGATTCCATTGCTCTATAAGTGAGCACTTCATATGTTTTGCTTTAAAATAATTTTTCCTTTCCAAGTAAAACTGTTGATGATGCAATGAAAGAATTTTTAGAATGTAAACACAAACTTAATTAACTAATATTTCAAATATCACTTAAAATATCCAATGAATAGAATTTAGAATCCTTGGTATTTTACATTTTATATTTATTTTTCCCTAACACTTTTAATAGAGAATCATGATGTCCATAATAAGAATGAAGGGAGCCATTTTACTTTGAGTAACAAAATTTGCAGTTTAAATTAAAATTTCTGGCCCAACTTATCCTTTCAATAATAGATCTAATTAATGCAAAAAAGAAATTAAATATATGACACTATTAAAATTATATAT
Source organism: Phyllostomus discolor (assembly GCF_004126475.2). Lineage (NCBI taxonomy): Eukaryota > Metazoa > Chordata > Mammalia > Chiroptera > Phyllostomidae > Phyllostomus > Phyllostomus discolor. The sequence continues at coordinate 38,728,614 of NC_040903.2, forward strand.
GTGTATGTGTGTGCACAAAAATATATTTTACGGTGTTTTCCCTTTTACTTTCTACATTTATCTCTCTCATTAAATCCTTCTCCTTTTTCTTGTGTGAAAACCCTACTAGAAATACTTTACTCTGAAGAACTAAGTATATTTTAGCACATTTCCCAACATCTTCAAACATGAAAAAACATTATTTTCTATCATTATTCAAACAAAATGTTACAGATTTAACATGTCAAACATTTTTGAAATAATGCATGAATCATACATGACATAAATCTAGGCGTTAGTGAAAATCCCGACAGTTTTTTAAATCTCTCATGTCTGCCTCTAGAGGCACTCCCTGTATAAGATCAAATAGGTGTAGGCAAAGCAGTCAAAATATTGATTTTTAAACTAAAGTGTATTTTAAAATATAATATTATCCTAAAAGTAGTGTTTATATCAATATCACCATTATTCAATTGAAAGCTTTATAACAGCGTGCACACACACACACACCCTAACAACCAAGATATTATTCCTAAAACAAATGTATTCCGATTCAGATTTTTAACTTAAAATCAAAATTTTCTCATACTGAAAAAAAGGAACAGAAATTTAAAATCTCACGTTTGCATTTGTGAAAATCAGGCACCTTGAAGTGTTGCTTTGCAATTTTCTAAAAAAACTTCAATGTTGGGTTAATAGCTGCAATTTATTGTTCATATCAATTTTCAAGGAATTGTAAACAAAAACTATCACGATGAATTAATTATGATTGTTCTAACACATTAATTTTCTCTGTATTTTAAAGTAAATTACAGAAAAGTTTTGCATCATGCTTTAGAATTAAGCAAATCACACATGGTTTTATCAGCAAAGTAAAACTGTTGCACAGGATAGCTTTTTTTTAATGCATACCTGATGGATACATGCCAGTGTCCTTTATAGATGAGAAAGAAGGTTCATAAATAACAGTAGGTTTGTAAATAAGCATTTAAAGTTGTTATTCTGCTGGAAAATGTTCTCCAGCCTACTCAGCAATGATATATGACAAAGAGATGCTGCATAATGGCTAGAGGATCAGTACTTGAGGAAGCATAAGGATGTAGTAGATCATTTCCATTTTTATTAGAAACACTTTTTTTCCTGAGCATCATTCGTTGCAGCATTAGCCAAGCTGTGTTTGAGCTCTAGTTCCTTGAGCAGATATAATTTCCTTGTCACCAGTGTTCCATTTGTGAATTTTTATAAAATTTAATCCAGAAATCTTTTTTTTAAAAAAATGTTAATTGTTCAAGTACAGTTTTCAGTCTTTTAATCCCATCCCAGCCCATCCCTCCAGCCTCCCCACCTCCCTCCCATTTCCATCCCCCCCTAGTTTTTGTCCATGTGCCCTTTATACTTGTTCCTATAAACCTTTCCCCTTTTCCCCTGAAATTTATCTTTTTAGAGTGCTGCTTTTTTCCCCTACATTGATCGTGGAGAAAGACCAAAGTGCAAATGCAAATTCTCTCTGAAATGGAAAACACATGGTGGGTCATATTCACATCAATTGAAATAATTGTCTACATTTGAAAACATATCAGAGAATGTTATCTCACGATTCCTATTCTATCCTATTTATTTATATTCATTACTTATTTATTGTTGGTCAGTTCAATAATCAATTAATTAATTATTCATTAATCCATTCACTAGATATAATTAAGTAATGAAGTAATTATTTTGGAAAAAGTAATTTATAATCTGACATGTAATACATGGCAATGGGCAGGTGGGAATTATTTTTCCCCACTTACTTCAACTCCTGAGAACCTGTCTCATGTTTCCTCCATCCTGCCAGGAACTGCCCAATTCAAATGAACCAAGACCTGATTTCCAGGTTCTAGTTTTCAGCTCCTCTGTGTTCAGTTAAGATATTGGTTCACTGAGATGTTCTTATAATTCTTCTACTAGCCTTAAAACTAAAATAATTTATGAACATTTTATTAGACCAGGGACCATTTTCCTAGTATTAACCTACTGCGTATATCCAGCGTATTCCTGGACTGAACGCAGTTCTTTCTGCATTGCTTCTTTTCCCTAATGTGACTGAAAACAAGTATGAAGCTGCAGCACCAGAACAGGGTTTACACATTATCTCTATGATCATGTAGATAAATAACATTTGGAAAATTCTTTGGTTTTGTATTTTTCTCATATATAAAATGACCATTATAATACCTAGTTGCAGGAATGTTCAAAGGATTACACGTGATTATGTATGTAAATTGCCTAACATGCTCTGAAGGGCAGTGACTCCACTATTTCCAAGCCAGGCATGTTGCCTCATCTATAAAACCATACTGAAACTGCCTTACCCAGGGTTAGAATTGAGTGTGATTGTGTATGGACAGGTGACATTCAGACTAAAAATTGCTATATAAATGTTGGTCATCGTGATTCTAGGAAAGAGCAGTGTGGTCTGAATGTTAAAATTGTCCATTTTCTTTTATTTATGTCAATTCTTTATATAAATTCAAGAAGAACAATTGCTCAAATCTGATAACATTCTATGTTATTTAAAACAAAAAAAAAACAGATACCGTTGTAAATACATGCCATGAATTTACTGACTACTCACTACCATCCAATCTAGTTTCTAGGCCTTATAGTATTAGATATCAATAATATTAGATTCTAATAATTCTCAAATCACATTTGATTGTTTTTGAGTTGTTGCTTTTAGCACATAAACAAATAGCCTGTTGTTCAAAACATCAAATTTTCACTTTCTTTTGCTATAATAAGTTCTTGCAAAATGACATATTTAACAGAAAGCTTTTGATAGTAGATTTCTTTACTAACACATACACTATCTAGTTCCTTTATTTCTTCTAGGCATTAATGTTTCAAACATGTATATAGTAAAAGAAAGGCAATACCATCTCTTGTTAAAATGTTCTTAGAATGCCTGGTAAGGCATAGCCTTAATCAGTGACATGAACACGTAACAAGGATATTTTGTTAATTATGTGGTTACATTTCTTTTCAGAGGATTTAGGATGCACTTGCCTTAGACTGCTTTCTACTTTATATTGGCTGATAGTTAGGTTCAAATGCAGCTTTGTCTTCTACATAATTTATTATTCTTAGTTATAAATTGTGCCCTGATTTGTTCTCTTATGACCATATTTTAAATAAAGGCTTGAGCTAATTAATTATTTTCCTTGATTTTCCTTTTTGGTTTTTCAATTTGTGGTGGTAAATAGAGGTAGAAGAACAAATTGATCTCTTTCTCTCTCTGTCTTTAAAAATCAAGAAATAAAAATTTAAAAAGAAATGGACTTTTTCATATAAGTAAATGAGACAAGACATTATTTTAAGATATATCAGGGAGAATGCAAACATAATTTTTTAAATATAAGAAAATATTCTACAAATGAAAACATTAATAATAAATCATAAACAAAATAAATCACTGACTGCCTAAAGTTGAATTATGCATGGTCACAATTGAACTAGCTAGATCACCCTCTTGAAAAGATGTGGGATCCTATGGGACTTATATCATTATTAATCTCAATGCACCACATATTGAAATACATGTATCTCCAATGAACAAGTACATTATATATTCAAACAACATTACTTTCTATTGCCTATAGTATACCATAAAGGAAAACATATCATCTTTGATGACATTCAAGGTTAAAATACATATTCTGAAGCCCACAAAAGCTCAATACTTAAAAAATACTGTTCATGATTTGAAAGCTAAATACATCACATGGAATTTCATTGTGCTTCTAACTAAATGTAAAATCCCATTTTAATAAATGTGTAGTATGAGACCTAGAACAATATCATTAAGTAATGAAGTATGCATTTTTCAAATATTTATCTAAATATTTATATAAACACTAATATATATATATATATATGTAATAGGAGTACAAGTCTAAATATTTTTACAATCCTGTGTTGATCAAGGTTTTCCAGAAACATGAAATCAGAAGAATATTTACACATAAGGAGATTTTAAAAAGAAATTGGTTTTCACAGTTTTGAGGGCTAGCAAGTCTGAAACCTGTAGAATAGTCAGAGAGCCTGGAAAATAGTAGGAGCTAATGGCTCAAGCTTCTCCCCCACCTTTTTTAATGTGGTAAAATATACCACATTTTTTATATATAACATGAAATTTACTATTTTAACCATGTTTAAGTGTATGTATTATAGTTCAATGACATCAAGTACATTCACACTGCTGTGTAGCCTTTCATTTCCTAAAGAAGCATTTCATAAAATGTAATTTTCAAAAGTATTTGCCAAGTTTCAAAAGAATTTTTCTTTAAAAAGTGTGTGTATATTACTCAAGCTAAGAATTATTATTGAGGAATGTTTCTTTTACAATATAGAATTTTCTCTTCATAAATGAGTATGTTGTTTTTCTTTAGGTAATGAGAATGATATATCATTATGGTTTTCCCCTGGAAACACAGAGTAAAATTCAATAGTTGATTACATTAGCCATTTTTCTGTTCTCAATGTAATCATTTGCCATATGCTTATCTTCCTTTAATTATAAATTATTTTGTTTTATATGTTTTATATTGCACCTTGCTTCAGATTCTCTTTAGGAAGTAGGTACTATCTAAGTTTCAAATTCTGCTCAATGAAAACTTCTCAAAGTAGTAATTTGTTTACTAAATAAATTATAGCTTTAGTCAATCTAAATTATAGAAACTCCTTTCTTCAAAAATAGCAACTAGTATATTTAAAGTACTTAAAAAGTACTGGGGCATTATGCTAACCAATTTACATTAATATTTCTAGTAATACACTACATAGACATGAGAACTATTATTGGCCCCAGTTTACATAAATTCAAGGAAATTTGGAAGTATCTTCCAGCAGGTCAAGAAATGGGCCTGTCAGGACTAAAATCCGCCTGAATCCAAGCTCAGGCTCCTGATCATAATGTGAGTTGCTACCCAAGTTGCAGATTCTATTTTGTATTTTTTTTCTTGAAATCCTTTGTGGGAAAATGTTCTGTGCTGTCTTCAACAATGGAGAACGCTATTTCAACAAATTTTGCTCTTCCCCTATGTCTGCTGGCACATTACCAATCCTCTAACCTTGGTTCCACTCAGACCCTTGGCCCTGAACAGAAGTCCTTCCCCTCATGCTGTGGTTCCCTCAGCACCTCATGCAGTCACACCTTGGCTCCCCAGCAGGATCTCCGCCCTTTAGACCCTGAGCTCCTAGCAGGGCTTCAACCACTCAGACTGGTGATTCCTGCAGAGGCTTTCTCTTGTCCCTAGAAAAACCTCAGACTCTGCATTTTCAGCAAAATTGCCATTCTTGTATCCCAGCCAAAAGCAATACTCTTCAGAAAATGTTCGCAGACACTCCTTACAAAGGTCCCATCCCAAACCACAATTAGGGCATTTCTCTACCTGGCTCCTTCCCAGCCTTCCCTCAGAATAGTGCTTTTTTTTCTTCCTTCCTATTGTCTTCTTGTTCACTTCTTACTCACCCTTCTACAATCTCTTGGCCTGGTTTCAGTTCTTGGACTTTACCCAAAACATCCAACACCATCCTTTCTGCTGAGTTGCCAAACTGCACAGTGCTTTACCTTGCAGCTTCTGATGCTGCATTCTTAAGGCAAAATTTATTCTTCCTCAGGGAAGCTTAAATTTTGCTCTTAAGACCTTTCAACTGACTGATTGAGGCTAGCCACATTATCTAGACAATCGGCTTTACTTAAAGTCATCTTATTGTAGATGTTAACCACATGTTAACATATCAAACATGAGTTTTATAGAAATACCTTATAGCAACTGGATTGTGTTTCATTGAATAACTGGTGATTGTGTTGGTAAATATAGCATATTTATTGTATTTAAATTTCTTTAAGATAATTGGCTTTCAAAATCCTAAGTAATAAGAATGTATTTAGTGACTAATAACAAATGAAGACAGCATGACAGCAAAAAAGAAAGGCCAATAGTAATGAAAAGAAAGTAAATTCCTGTAAATTTACTTTTATAATAAACTTGAAGCACTATAATATAATTAAATTTAAATCATGCAAAATTAAATAATAAATGAAGTTAAACAATTATAGTATAAACAAATTTTGACATTGCAAGCTGGATATATTCTATTTCTGTAATTTAAATTATTTATACTAGCACAGCTAGGACATTTTGGAAAAATGAGTTTTTCTATAGGTAAGAAAAAATAAAATGCTGTGATTTGAACACATACAAAAGTAACTAGTCTTTTTAAAATTATGCCATTTGCTACATTCTTATAATAGCTTGAATGATATAAGTTGATACCCAGTACAATTATTTTGAAGATATTTGTGTTGAGAAAATTCAAAAAGAGATTTAATTTTTCAGAAACTATTATAAAAGAGCACATAAAAACAATGTAAGAGAAAAATAAAAGCTTTAGAATTGTGTATGTGTAGTGTTTTTTAATCTGGCTCTATCATGCATCAATATTGTTATTTGTGTGGCCTTGGGTGTTCTGGCACCATGAACTACCTTGATGTGCACGGAATGTTTTTGTATCCCTGAACATATTTTTGAGTTTTTATCAAGTTAATTTACTTGACAACAATTGGATTGTGCTGAGATCTTGTGCATAAATTCTGTTAGACAGGCTCAGACAGCATGTACTTTTAGGGTTAATTTAGCAGAAACACAGAAGCAGAATCATTCATTCTGAACTCTCTATCCAAAACCCCATATGAACTGTGAATTTTTTCACTTTCATTCGTAGAAAACAAACTGTCCCTTTCTTGTGTAATGCTGGTGCATTGTCCCCTGCAGTCTCATTGGATGGCTTTTTCCATTATCATGTAGTTTCTCTTCTAGTTTCCTTTCTTCAATATCATTTTCAGCTATAGAGTCAAGGAGATTCCTTTTAGGACCACCAGAGCAGGCATGCATGTTTTCTCTCATATGTTTCTTTCCCATCTCTCCCTCAGCCCCTCTTATTTCTTTCCTGTTTGATATCCTCACCATATTAGTTATAGCTTCCTCTTTGTCATGAGAGTCTCAATTTTGTTTTATTTTACTTTTTTTTTCAGAGCAATTCTGGGTTCTACCTGTGTTCTTTTTCCTAAGTCATAGTTTGGAAACTTTCTTCAGAAGACAAGCCGAGGTACTTGTTGGGTTTTACTCTATCATTTGCCAGTTCTCAGGGATCACTGCCATTGACTTACATCTGTCTTGAATATAACTGACATATATTTGTCTCTGGCTTTTTTTGGTTCTTTTAGGTGGGAAGGGAAATTTATTGCCCATGACTCTATTTTGGTCATATGAATTTAGTTCTGGTTTATACAGCTTTTCATAAAAATAATCTGTATAATCAATTTAGAAGAGCTTTTGTATGACATTTCATTATTACATCTAAAATTATTATTCTGCTCAACATCACCAATCATCAAGAAATGCAAATTAAAACCACAAGGAGATATCACCTCATACCTGTCAGAATGGTCATTATCAGAAAATCAACAAACAACAAGAGCAGCCAAAGATGTGGAGAAAGGGACACATTTTTGCACTGTTAGTGGGAGTGCAGATTGGTGTGGCCATTGTGGAAAGCAGTATGGAGATACCTCAAAAAATTAAAAATAGATCTGCCTTTTGATTAAGTGATCCCACTTCTGGGAATCTATTCAAAGAAACCCAAGACACTACTTTGAGAGAACATAAGCACCCTAATATTCCTTACAGTGTTATTTACAATCACCAAGATATGGAAGTAGCCCAAATGTTCATCAGTAGATGATCGAATAAAAGAATTACAGCATGTTTACACAATGGTGCATTACTCAGCCATAAAAAAAGAAGAGTTTTACCCTTTGTGACAGTATGCAAGGACCTGGAGAACATTATTGCTAAGTGAAGTAAGCCAGTCAGAGAAAAACAAATGCCATATGATTTCACTCATATGTGGAATCTAATCAACAAACTAAACTAACAAGTAAAATAAAGACAGACTCACAGACAGAGAGAAGGATGAAACTAAGGGGGAAGTGGCTCGGAGATGGAGGGACTGAGCAAAAAAAAAGGACTCATGGACATGGGCAACAATGTGATGATTGCTGGGGGGGCGTTGGTGCACTGTGTATAAGGGGGCTAAATGGCAAGGAAAAAAATATGATAAACCCAATGAAAGAAAAAACCAAAAACTAAATAAAATTATTATTCTGGAATGTATAGATGTCTATATGTTAAGAATCCACAAGTTATCTTTATAGGAATCAATACATTTTTAACATGAATTAAGCAAAGTTTGGCTTCTTACACAAATGAGAATTTTTTTATATGTATTCTACTTTTAGAACAAGATCATTCTTAAATGTCCCTTTAAACTTTTAAGTTTCACGTTATGAACATAAACAAAAGTTCAAACTGTTGAACTGTGTTTAATAGTCACTTCAAAATATGTGTTTATAACTCTATTGATCTGTATTTACTTTGTGCCTACATTAACAGTACTCAGATTCTGTTGCATAAGAACCAGTTGGAGAGTAATGGTCTATGTAAATTATATAACACCCTATAAGTAATAAAATAATTTGAGGGAAATTCGTATGAATGGTGCTTTATTAAAAATGGGTTATTTTGTATTTTCTAGATATTATTCTCTTCTAGTTCTTATAAAACTTGTTCTTCTAGCTATTAATTCCTAGCACAAGTTACAGGATATAAACTGTTGTTCATGTTGCATGTAGCATGGAAATATCTGTTGCTTATTAAATGACAATTGAACCTGATAGAATTTAGTTCTGCTTTGTAAAGTTCATCATAAAATGTTTGAATGATCTACTCAGAACTTTCTGTACTATATTTCATTAGGTTCTAAAATTATGCTTATCAAATGTACCTTTTTTTCTTTAGGATTTTAAGAGTACTTTTTAGTGTTTGACATATATGTGTTTGACATATAATTTAGTGTTTGACATTAAAAATAAATAAAGTTATTAAAACCACCAGTCATTCATCATGAAAGCTGGTTTTTGTTTTTATTTACCTTTATTATAAAAACAAAATAATACTGTAGAACAAGGGTTAGAACACTTAGTTCCCTGTAGAATATTTGGTTACTTTGTGTTTTTTGAGAAAACTGATTATCCATTGGGTGGCTTAAGTTACCATTCTGGTTGATAACTTTGAACTCCTGTTTACAATATCAATATGTTTCTATAGTTTATAAATTAATTTTAAATATATTTATATTTAAATGTCTATAAATGAAATAGTCAAAAGCATCAACATGCTTTTTTCAATATGCTTATATGTTGGAACTTAGACATAAATATAAAATATTAATAAATACTATGTAAATGCTAGTTATTACTGTATACCTGTATCAGATTTAATCTTAAGAAATAAATTGTTTTTGTATTTGTTAATGAACTATTTTGAGAAAGTGAAATTTGATTCAAAAAAAAGGAAAAAGAAAGAAAGACAAAGGAAAGAAAGAAAGGAAGGCAGAAGCTCCTGGACATTTATTGCAAAGAAATTAGGACTTAAATTCACACAAAAACTGTGTAACAGTTTTCATAGGAACTTTCTTTTGAAATAGCTAAATTATGGAAACAGCCCAGTTATGCTTAAATAGGTAGGTGAATGCTTGTTAAATTGGCCAGTTTGGATGCCATCTCCTCCTGAAGGTTTCTAAAGCCCATGTTATACATATACACAAAATGTGTTTATAGTGCTTCACTATTTACATTCAAAACACACCACAATTGGTCTTTCATAGTATTTACTTACAGGTAATACATTTTTGTTTACTTTTTTCAGTTTCTTCTAGACCATAATTTCCTTGAAACTATGACATTCACATACAAGGTCCACAGTAGAAACTCAAAACATTCTTACCAAATAAGTGTTTAAACCTAAAGTATGGCAATCATTGCTGTCACATATTCTGTTCCATTGCTACAACTTCGTATCACTTATTGTTTCCTGGTAGTGTCCCTCTATACCATAGGATATGTTCTGACATACCTCTTTAGAAATCTAATGGTAGCAATCTTTGGCAATTTCTTAAATTCCAGGTAATTCATTTATAAGTGAGAATGAATCAAGAAAAATTAGCTCAAATATAATTTATAAATCAGTGTGTAAAGATGTAACAAAGGACTTAATCAAAGTCAAATATTCTCCTATGATATTCTCTATAAAACAACTTACCTTAATTATAATCTAGTAAGCATATGTTATTATTTCTCAATTTGCAAGTGTGTTCTATAAAATCCTTATTTTAGTTTATCACCAACATTAAGAGAGAAAGAAAAGCCATTAGAAAGTGACTTGAGTATTTCATTATCAATAAAAAATTATTAGAGCTAAGAATACAAGTGTTATGCTGTGTTTTTGTTTTTTTTTCCCAGTAATTTGTTTACTGAAATGAGTCATGTTTTCCCTTCAGCTATTTAGAATAATAACAATTATAATTTCCTTTGTTCTAAGCTACTATCAAATTATAGACTAAAAGGCAATTTTTGTTATTGCTTATTTTGAGTGATTTATCAATTCATTTTGTATTTTAACTAATATATCCCATTTACAGACCAATCAATGTTATATAACTTAAGATAACAAGTATGGTAATTTTAATTTCCTTTATTTTTATGTTTGCTGTTATAAAATGCCATTCAACACTAACTCTAAATGTGATTTACATACAGTTAAATAAAGTATGCTTTTTTTTTTTCTCCTTTTGGATAACAAGGACTTGAGGTTCTATAATTTAAAAACAATGCAGAGTACAAAAAATACTAGACCAACAGGAAAGTCAATGAGCAATTGGCTCAATACCAGCTCCTGGTCGAAGTCACTTACACTACTGTAATTTTCAATACATAGACTAGTTTCCCATGGCTCTTGCCCACTCCATGTCTGGCTCTCCTCCCTGATGGCCAGCCCAGCTGATCTGTGGATACACTGGTCCAATACTAGCTGCCAATGACACAGCCTTACATAGACTTCTCCACCAACTCCTGCAATTGCTTAAAGTCTAAATCTCACTATAAATCACTTATTTGATATTACTGTCAATATCTATATCAATACATCACTTTTTATCATTTATTCTCTTTCCACTTCTTAGATAAAACACTAACTGATATATGGCTAAGATATATGACGTAATTTTCCAATCAATATGCTTTCATTTATTTTTACATAAACTAAAAATACATGAAAGTAACACCATAAAACCCCTAAGGATTTCAATAGTCATCTAGACTGAGTCTTGTCAATGGAACAGTATTAAATGTTGATGCAGTTTATGAAATACTATAATAACCATATTTTAAATAATTTGTCAATTAAATTTTGAATTAGAAGTCTTTTTCCAAGTTAAATAAGGATGAAACAAAGATACAAAATAATTTAATTATGTTAATTAAATTTATAGTTAGTAAAAGTGGCTATAATTAAGTAATGAATCAAACAATAACTTATGTAGCCTTACCTTGCAAAACCATTGTAATTACAGAACAATTTATGATTAGAAATGTTGAGCTCTTTGAAAATTCAAATGTTTTATTCTTAGCAATCCAGTACCTCCATATACATATATATGCAAAAAAAGCTTTAAACCACTTAAATGATATAAAATCCTAATATTATTATAACAGAAAGAAATAGAAATATGGATAATTACTTGTAAGTAAACATACCAGTAAAACATTATATTAATAAGAAAGTTAATGACTGGTGAATTTGAAAACATTGAAATTTTAAAATCTTTGTATAAAACATCGCCATAAACAAAGTTCAAATATTACTGCCAACAAAACAGAGAAGTCATCATTTAGGAGAGACAATGAAAAGTTTCAGAGGAGTGTTAAGAAGCTTTAAAGAAACAATATAACATCTTTTTAAAAACTATACTTACAGTAAAATTCTATCAAATAAATTCTGGTGAATCATCCAACTTATCTATTTTGTAACACTAGTGTTATCAAAACTTGTCAAGTTCAGCAAAACTAAAACCTGAATATTTTAACTCCCATGGGGACTTAGTGGTGTTTGAGTCATTGTAATGATTCCTGTATATCAAGCCGCCAGCTTGTGTATTACTTTCGTTAAGACAGTAAATTTTTGCTGTGTTCTTCATCTGTCATCTGATCTGAGATATATTACATCTTAGTTTCATCATCCCAACTCTATGTAATATCTACTGTTTTTCAGATCCAGTATTCTCTGGCACTCTTAGGATCTTCAAGAAATTTTTTATTTTTGTCCTTACCACATGGAAATCAAGGCTATGTGAAAAACTCAACATGACTGTCAATATTCCATTTAAACAGCAACTCTGTAGGCTACTGTGGCAACAGCATACAAGGTCACTTTCTTCCTGGCATCTCAAAGAACAAAAAGGTAAATCCATGGGCTGTGGCATTTCCATTATTTTTTCTAACATAGTTCATTTTCTCTACACTATTAGGATACCAGCGACCTCATGTATTATCTCCACTATTTTTGTCTCCCCCCTCCCCCTTTTTAACCTAATAATTCCCATGATTGGGTGTCTAGGAATCTTTGCTAACAAACCATAAACCACCAAGCATACCTTAGTACTCAAGTAATCAGTCACTAATTAAACCATTTAAATATTACTTTACAGTTTTCAAAGAACAGTAATAGAAGTCCTCAATAGTGTTACTTACTATGTTTGGTATGAATTAACATTTATTAGTCACATGAATATAACAGGTAAATGAACATATATTCAGGAATGAAACAATTTATTTGGAACTTATACCAGGTGCCTTACAGATTGGTAAGAACAAACAAACACTTCAAAATAAATACTAATATCAATTTTTAATTACTAGAAAATATGTTTAAAATATGAAAGAAGGCATTATCTTAATGAGTAACTGGAAAGAGAGCTTCTGCAAATCAACTGAAAGTGTACTGATTGTAATGCAACAACCAAATGGACTTTCAAGAAGTACAACAAAGTGAAAATATACCAAGTGAACATTGCAGATGACTGGGGATGAAGACGTAAAGGGTTATATAGCTCAAAGACAAGGTAATGGAATGTGGTGTTAAATTTTAAAATTTAGGGAAAAAGGATTAAAGAAAACAAAACAGAACTTCAAAAAACAATTGGCAGTTTCAGGACAGCTTTTTACAAAGTTACAAACAGAAGTTAATGAAACTAATATAATGTCATTTCTACTATGTTTTATTAGATGAAGTGAATTTTAAAAACAACCCATATTAAAGTAGCTAAATCTATTGATTCCTGCAGTAAAGGAGAAGTTTTAAAAATTTAGAATGAAATAGGGACAGTCATACTATGTTTCAACTAACATGTGGCCAGTAAATAAAAACTACCTGGACCTATCTTTATAGTAATTATAGAGATGGTATTACCTCATCACAACTAATGTGGCCACCAAACCATACGAAAAGTCAATAGTATATAACACATTAATTTTATCAATGCTTCCTTATGACACACTTATTATCGATGCTTTCTTTTTAAATAGTATTTAGTAGGACCCATTGTCTTTTAATTTAATATAAACAAATAAAAACAGATCCATCTTCATAGAGTCTCAGAAAATGCCTTTTTTCCTGTACATTAAAGAAATGATTGGTTTCAAGTAAAGATAATGAAGACATTCTAGAAAGCAAAACATATAGTCTTTAACATACGACTGCTTTAAATTTAGAGTCATAAAGGGTATTGAACCCAGAAATCAGGGTGATTACATTCTTGAAAGAAAATGTATGTAACAATCAACACATGTTCTAAACCTAAAGAATAAACAAAAATCCTAAGGTTATTTAGACAGAAAAGTAAGGCATGAACTAGGACTTATTTATTCTCTAGAGCATATCCAATACCAAATAGTAGAAGAAAAAAATGCCTTCGAAGTCCTTAGGGGGAAAAAATAAACTAACATTACAGTATTTTATGACTTTTTTTTCATGAACTATCAGGTCTGCTTGAGTATTCCAAAACATAGATAATATAGCACCTTTAACCCTGTGGAGGTCTTCTGAGACATACAAATACACTCTTTTGTTTTTAAAAAAATTTTACTTTTTATTGTTGTCCAAGTACAGTTGTCTCTATTTTCTCTCAACCACTCCTCCCAACCCCAGCCATCCCTACCTCCCACCTCAATATTACCCTCCTTTGGCTTTGTTCATGTATTCTTCACACATTTTACTGAAAACCCTTCCCCCTTTTATCCCCATTACCCCCCCCCCCCACCTTCTCCCTGGTTACTGTTAGTTTGTTCTTAATTTCAATGTCTCTGATTCTATTTTGCTTGTTCATTTGTTTTGTTGATTAGGTTCTACTTATAGGTGAGATTATATGGTATTTGTCTTTTACTACCTGGCTTATTTCACTTAGCATAATGCTCTCTAGATCTATCCTTGCTGTTGCAAAGGATAGGAGCTCCTTCTTTCTTTCTGCTCCGTACTATTTCCTCATGTAAATGTACCACAGCTTTCTGATCCACTTATTTACTGATGGGTGCTTAAGTTTCTTCTAGCACTTGGTTATTGTAAATTGTGCTGCTATGAATATTAGGATGCATAGGTTCTTTTGACCTAGACACAGGAATCAGATAAGAAAAAGAAATAAAAGGTATCCAAATTGGAAAGGAGGGAGCAAAATTGTCATTGTTTTCAAATGACATGATAGTGTACATAGAAAATCTTATGGACCCTACCAAAAAATCTACTCAACTTAATAAGAGAATTTGCAAAACAACGGGATTCAAAGTCAATATTCAGAAATCGAAGGCATTTTTTGTATACCAACAATGAAATATCAGAAACAGAAATCAGGAAAGAAATCCCATTTGATATGGCAATAAGAAAAACCAAGTACCTAAGAATAAACCTAACCAAGGAGGTAAAAGATCTGTACTCAGAAAACTGCACAACACTGAAGAAAGAAATCAAAGAAGATACAAACAAACGGAAGAATGTACTGTGTTCATGGATTGGAAAAATTAATGTCATCAAAATGTCCATACTGCCCAAAGCAATTTATAGATTCAGTGCAATCCTTATTAAAATACCAATGACATGTTTCACAGATATAGAACAAACATTCCAACACTTTATATGGAGCCTTAAATGACCTCAAACAGCTGCACCAATTTTTAGAAAGAAGAACAAAGTAGGAGGATCACAATGTCTGATGTCAAGCTATAATATAAGGCCACTGCGATCAAAACAGCCTGGTACTTACATAAGAACTGACACATAGATCAATGGAACAAAACAGAGAGCCCAAGAATAAACCTAAGTCTCTATGGTCAATTAATATTTGACAAAGGGGGTAGAAACATAAAATGGAGTAAAAATAGCCTCTTCAACAAGTGGTGTTGAGAGATCTATACAGCTACATGCAAAAAAAAAAAAATGAAACTCAATCACCAACTTACATCATATACAAAACTAAACTAAAAATGGATAAAAAACTTAAATACAAGTCACTACACCATAAAAGTCCTAAAGGAGAACATAGGGAAGAAAATCTCAGGTATTCCAGGCAGAGATATTTTTACTGATATATCGCCTAGAGCAATGGACTTAAAAGAAAGAATAAACAAATGGAATTTTATCAGAATAAAAAGCCTCTTCATGGCTAAAGAAAACATAAGGAAAATGAAAAGGAAGCCAATTGTATGGGGGAATATATTTACAAATGATGTATTTGTACTCAGTCCTCCAGCTGCTGGGAATGTCTGTGGCTGATGGCTCTCCACTGAGGAGAATTTCCACTCAGTGGAATTTCCACTGAGTGGAAATTCCCTTGTCGGGGAATTTCCCTTGTCGGGAATTTCCTTTGGTCACATGAGGACACACCTTCTCCTAAGTTTTTGTCCCCTTCTATGAAAGTCCAGTGATTTGTTGATGTGGATATAAATGGCCTGGCTCCTCACCCAAATTAGACAAAGCTGAAGTGCCATTACAGCTCTACAGCTTCCCGTCCACCACATAGGCCAAGATCTTTTTGCCACTGCACTGTTATGCACATGCTTGCTCTTCCTGAGTCTACTACTCCATTTGTTCAAAGTATTTGATCTGAGTATCTCCAGTAAATTTATTGAATAGAAACCTGCATCTCAAAGGCTGTCAAGAGAAACCAGGTCTGTTACTATTAGTTCAAAGGCTTGTCAGAAGAAAGCAGTTAAAAAAAAAAAAACAAAAAAACAGACCCTAACGTGCAATTTTGGCCCTAGCTGGTGTGGTTCAGTGGACTGAGTACTAGCCTGTGAACTAAAGAGTCACTGGTTCCATTCCCAGTTAGGGCATAGGCCTGGGTTGGGGGCCTGGTACTTGGTGGGGGATGTGAGAGACAACCACAAATTGATGTTTCTCTCTTTCTTTTTCTTCCCTGCTTCCTCTCTCTTTAAAAATAAATAAATAAAATGAAATAAAAATAAAATTCAATTTGGTATGTTGTTTACTCAATACCTGGCTAGTCATGAGACCCTCATCAGTAGTGAGAGGTAGACCATGACATAGTGTATTTGTTAAACTTTTATTAGTGAGGGCCTGGAATTGTGTACTAGTGGTAGAGGATGTTATTAATTGTAAAACATGTCAAGCATTTGAAAAACTTGAGGCATGATAATTATATAGCTTTGGGTGTTTGAGAAATTCATGCTTTGGGGGAAAGGCAAAGATTAAGGGTAATTAATCATCCATTAGAAATTAAATTCAAATGCCAGAACATCTCTTTAGTAAAATATAGAAAGACTCCAATCTTTTCAATCAGCAGTCAGAAAAAGATGAGAAGGTGAAGGATTAAATTACTAAAGAAGCAACCTAAAGGATGCAGGGATGGTGGGACCTTATTATATCCCCCACTTAATTCACCAGTCTATTCACCAAAAAACCTAATAGATCATGAAGGATGTCCATAGAATATTGCTATCAAACTCTTTCCCATTGAGGCTACAGTGCCAAATGTTCTTTCTCTCTTGGTTAGAAGATCACTACAGCCTTGTGATGCATTCATTCACTGGTAAAATGCATTATTATCCATCTTAATGAAGAAAAGAAATCATACACATTTTGCAATGAGCATACTGGATAACCAAGTATGTTTAGAGTCTCGCTTCAGTGCTGTGTTGACTTGCCACTGGCTTCCGCTAGAGTGTAGTCCAAAGGGAATTGGCACCTGGGCACTCTGTGGAACATCACCTTGCTGCAGTATATCCGTGTCTTCGTGTTAATCAGATTAGACCATCAAAAAGTGACAATACAGTTGTGTCCATGGCAAGGCAAATACCTTGGAAACAGTGGGAAATTCTTATAGCTTCAGGCATCCAGTGTTTTGGATTTATAGAGACATTACCAAAAATGCCAAAGATCCATTATTGCATCTGGTCCCTCCCAGCACTAAGAAGTAAGCACAATGCCTATGGGGCTTCTTTGGGTTCTGGGGGTAGCATGTGCCACAGGTAGGGCTCGTAATTTGAACCATGTACCAGATGACACAAAATGCTGGCGTGGGGTGAGGGTAGGTGTAAACTGCAAGGTGGCTTAGCACCCCATCCCATTTCACCACAGTTGTACTGGCACCTGTAGGTGTCCCTTATGATCAGCATATAGAAAAGGAATAATATATATGCTCTTTTAGCAGATAAATTCACTGAGAATGTGGAAAATAAAAAGGATCGCAGTTGCACTACAGCCCCACCTAGAGGCGGCCCTGCAAGGTAGCAGTGGAGGAAACTCATCAGGACAGATCTGCCTGGTTGGTACAGCCTATCACCCACTGGTGGAAGAATAGTGATTCAAAATAAGAATATATGCAATTCATTTAAAACATAAATGATTGTCAGATTTTTTCTAATCTTAGGACAATTTGTGGAGGTTGTGCTTATAGAAGATGAAATGTCTTCAGTTTTGATTTGTTGGAAATTGAATATACAATAAAATAACACTAAACTAACTCAAATATCTAGACTTTTCAGAATTCATAATTTTGCATATCAAATCTTTGTCATCTGAACTTCAGTGTTTTATTCCCATCTCTGTAGAGGTAACTCACTCATAGATGCCCAACCTTAATTTAATTTAATTTTTTAAAAGATTGTATTTATTTATTTTTAGAGAGAGAAGGGAGGGAGATAGAGAGAGAAAGAGAAACATCAATGTGCGGTTGCTGGGGGTCATGGCCTGCAACCCAGGCATGTACTCTGACTAGGAATTGAACCTGTGACACTTTGGTTCGCAGCCTGCTCTCAATCCACTGAGCTATGCCAGCCAGGGCCCAACCTTAATTTAACATATACAATATAAAATATTTTCCTCCTACAAGTTCATATCCATGACTAGATTGGTCATATCTCCCAAAAGGCATTCTATTTTTGAGATGACTGAGATTAAAACTTTCTACAAAATAGTGGATTTTCTTGTATTATCTTTTAACTTTTAGTATTTATTACATATGTCCTTCTTCTTCTTCTTAATATTGATGATCCCTAAACCTCTCTGATCATCAGGAAATTGTCGATTGGAACTTTAGGGACAACTAGATTTGTTTCCCAACCCTGTGGAAACTACTCTCAGAGCAAACTAGCATTTATAAATTAGTGCAGGTTTGGGAAATGATCTTGCTAATAAAGAAACATTGTGAGGCCTGTAAATGAAATTGTACATATCACTCACATTAATTCTTCTTCCTTGATTGAATTCTGACATATAAATACCAGGTATATTCTGTATATAAACAAACATATAAAACAAATTACTTATAAAACAGAATAGGCAATAGTAATAGAAAATGGAAAAGGTAGATCAGACAAAGCAAACAATAAAAAATGGAGACTGTACTCTTGACACCAGGCGAAGGATACGCAGGCCTAAAAACCTTCACGCACTGATGACATCAAGTACACATCCAAGTGAAGTGCACATAGCCCTTTCATAAAAATTGATAATGCACAGGACCACAATTGAAAATGTAACAAATTTCATAAAATAAAAACAATATGAATAAAACTCAGACTTGTGGAAGAAAGTGAGTTACATAATGACCTGACAAACTCTGGAGGCCTTATGAGTTCAGAGATCTACAGTAACCACAAAGGATGGTCAGAAATTTAAATATTAACTAAAAGCAGTTTATGGCAGGTAGTCATGCCCTGGGCTTAAATCTTCCTAGATGAAAGTCGATCTTGTACCTAGTTGAGCCTTTTTTTTTTTTTGCCTCTACAATAACATACCTTTGGAATGTCAAAGTAATTTCCTTTTTCCAGACCCCTGAAGCACAGGCACAACACCTGTAGGGATACCCAGACCCCCCTCACTGTTCTTGTTATCATGTTAATTGTTGACTGTTAACTGTCCTGCACCCACATATTGTATACAAAAGAGGTATGTGCTTATCATTTTACTTTTTACCCAATCCAGAAGGTTATCCCCTGTTTGCTTTCTCCTGTCTCCCTACTCTATTACCAATGGATTTCACATAACCCACTTATATCTTCCCTTTTGGTTGTAATGTATAAAGAAAGTAAGGTGCAAAGCTGCCATTTTCTGCAACATTTTTTCAATCCGTTGAGATTTTGCTTTTCAGCAATTGTCATCACTTTCACTCAAATAACTTGCAAGAATTCTCTATAGACTTGAATATTTCTTACCCTGACAGACCACAAATAAAATATTAAAGCCATTATAAAAATAAAAATTCCCACTTCTGTTTTTATTTGTTTATCACATTGTAATATAGCAGTCAGAGGAAGAATGAAATAGAAGAAAAAAGTGATAGAGTTTCTAAAAATATAGTGATAATGAAAAATTCTACATATATAAGTAGAATTTTATATTTTTAAAAGTAAAACAAGATAAGGAAATAAAATATTTTAAAAAGCATATGTTAATGAATTATAAAATATACAACTGGAACTAATCAAACTTTTTTTAAATGAGAAAGAAAGCACAAATTCACAAAATAAGACAAGTCTACGAGAAAATAACTGTTGCAGTAAAGAAAAAAATTGAAAAGAGACAATTGTTTGCTCAAAATTAGGCAAATAAACCATTAACCTAGCCTGTGAGTCAGAAAACTTTTTCTAAAGGTCCAGGTAATAAATATTTTCAGCCACCTGAGTCAACACTACCTCAATTATTCGACAGCCACTTTACCATGAAGGCAGCCACAGACAAGGACAAATGCATGGACAAGGCTGCGTGTGCCCTGGGCCATAGTTTGCTGACAAATTCCTAGATGATGTAGAAAATTTCCAATTCAAGCTAATGTTTCAAACATGAGCCTTATAGGGAAAGGTAGTTTAATTAAATATATTTTCATTAAAGACATAGACAATATTATTTTATCTACCCTTACAGTGAAACAAGTCTTAATGATCAGATAAACTCTAGGAAAATGTGAAAGGCCAGATCATCACAATGCTGCTTGACTTGGACTTTAATTGTCCGGAGCATATAGAAAGAAGTACAATTAAAATATTATTTTAATGAAGCAAGTTGGACGTTGATTTATTGATTTAAATAATAAAATATTTATAAAATTATCCCAAAATACATTAAAATTATATAAATGGTCTGGACCAAATAATGTCCCTTTTTATTACAAAATATTTTATTGCAAAATCATAAGCATGTGATTCTGTAACATAACATCATCATACTCAAGCATACCATATGACATTTTAGGTGATATGTTCAAATTAAAACTATAAACTATTACACACATATTATTACCCTAGCAACCACACTCACTTCTTACTTCTGAGAGACCATGCATTTTAATTAAGTGGAATTTCATCCAAAAAATGTAAGAATTATTCATATAATCATGTGGTTATCTTTAGTATGCTAACTGGCATTATACAAATTTAACAACCATTCTTGCCTTGGTCACATCTATTTATGCACCTATCTATCATTCACTTACACATCTTCCCATCTTCCATTCAGCTCATTATGTAGCTAGTTAATAAGCCATTGTCTCACTTGATGGGACAACACTAACATCATTCTTACTAAAGTAAAAAATAAGGCAAAACTACTGTTGCTATTCAATCCCATTTAAAATATGTATATGGTATGTCAGCCAATGCAATTTCAAAGCAAATGATAGAGATAAAGAACATAGAGAAGAAATATAGATATTTCTATTTATAAATAATAACATGGAATACAAATAAAATTGGTGGTGAAACTAAAATTAAAAAAGAAGAATTTAGTAATCTAGAAGGATATAAAATTGACACATTAAAATAATCTTTTGTATATATTCAAAATAATCATTTAAAATGCATAATTGAATAAAAAAATGTTTACATTAGCCCTTGCTGGTGCCGTTGAGTGGATTTAGTGTTGGCCTATCAACTGAAAGTTTGCTGGCTCAATTCCCATTCAGGACACACACCTGGGTTGTGGGCTAGGTCCACATTTAGGGGCATGCAAGAATCAACCCAGTTGATGTTTCTCTCATACCTCGATGTTTCTCTCCCTCTCTTTCTCCTTCCTTCCTCTCTCTCTAAAACTAAATACATATTTAAAAAGTACATATTTACATTTGTAACAAGACGATAAAGAATACAGAAATAAACTTGGTAAGTGTATGAAAATTTATTTGAGGAAAACATTTAAAATTTTAGAAGTTATTTATATAGATTTTCATAAGATTGAAAACATCTTCATCTCACTCTGTCCATGGCGGGGGTGGGGGGTAGCTGAGCAAGAAAGAATAGAGATTTTCTTATTGCAGAGAAAAGAATTTGGATTTTATTGGGATGTGAAGTAGCATTAGGCAATGCCATTAAGAGGCTGTGATTTTGTAGGTGGTGACTGAGATGGGGTAAAATTGACCATAAGAAATCAATTATTTAAATATTCATGATAACAAGACTAGGGAAAGGCCATTCAAATGACCACCGGAGTCATTCAGATGTCGGGAATATGAATGAAAAGAAAGAAAATGATCAGGAGTGCATATCATCAGTGCATGAAGGGGAGTATATCAGAACGCAGAGATATCTACACAAGTATGGCTTTGAGAGAGTAATACTACCCATTAAAATATGTCCTCAGATAAACTGCTTTTTCCTCAGTGTTCCACAGTACTTTATTGCTTTAATAAAACATATGTTTTAATTGCCATTGTTTGCTTTTCTATTCTCCTTATCTAAGGGCCTGCATTGAAATTTATGGACACTGATCTTTTTATGGGTCGATAGTCTCTGAAGAGTGAAATTTTAGATTGAATCTAAGAGAACAATTTTCGTAAGGATAGCAAGGAAGTTTTACATGTAATTGAAAAATGCAAATAAGAGACTGAAAATTAGAATGGTATATCCTTACTTGTTTTGTGTAATGAGTAAAAGATTGTAGTCTGATTCCTTCTTACACGAATAACTGTGATTTCAGGATGCAGGACTACAAGGGCCATTAAGTCCCAGTAGGATTTGCCTTTGAGTCATGAATCTCAAATTTTAAGGTATTTAACATGTTGCTCTTCAAAAGGTCATGATGACAACTCATTTAAAATAAATGATTGGATATTATAAAATGCTTACATCCCAAGAATAACTCTTCAAAGAGCAAAAGCACTTGCTATTCTAATTTTAAATTTTACATGCTTTCAAACAGTTTCTTCATAAAAATGTATACAAACATTTTTTGATTAAAATTGAAGGGAAAGTCAGCTAATATTAAGTATTGATACAACTTACATTTTGTAAAACTTAAATGTTAAATTTCGGTACACCAGTATCTTTCACTAAGGTTAATTTCAATCACGTTCTGAATATAACCAATAATTGATTATATCTATTTTCTAAATGTCATTTATATGATCAGAACTATAGATATTTATAAATATTTTCAGTGACTTATAGACTTCTCTTTATCTATAAACTGTGTACATATCTTATAGTATTATATATAGACATATATACATATTTTTGAAATTCTAATTTTTTTAAATTTTTTTCCCACATTTTATTGTTGTTCAAGCACAGTTGTCTCCATTTTCCTCCCACCACTCCTCCCACCATAACCATCCCCACTTCCCAACCTTGATCCCACCCCCTTTGGTTTTGTTCATGTGTCAAATGAACAAAATGTTCCTTGACAACCCTTCCCCCTTTTCCCTGTCTAAGACGTTGACAATAGATATTGAATCTTATATAATAGCATATATAAAGTGAATGCAAATCACAAAAGACTCAGAAAGCCAAAGAAATCCTGAAAAAGTAAAGTAAGGCTGGTGGCCTTACAATTCCCAATATCAAACATTATTACAAAGATGCAGAAATCAAAACAGTGTGATGTTTACATAAAAATAGACACATAGATGAATGGAACAGGCTCAGGAGTCCAGAAACAAACCAACTCACATATGGTAAACTAATGTTTGTCCAAGGAGCCGAGAAGATGCAATGGGGAAAGGATATTCTTATTATTAAATGGGGTTGAGAACAATGGAAAAACACATTCAGAAGAATAGTACTGGACCCCCTATCTTAAATCACTCATAAAATTAAACTCAAAATGAATTAAAGATTTAAATGAATGACTGGAAAATACAAAACTACTAGGAGAAACCACAGGGAAGAGCTCCTTGATGTTGATCTTGACAGAGAATATTTTGGATATGATATCAAAATCACATGCAACAAAAGCAAAAATCAATGATTGGAACTGTATCAAAATAAAAAGCCTTTGTATGGCAAGAGAAATAATCAACAAAAACTAAAAAAAAGACCTATTTAATGGGAGAAAACATTTGCAAACCATCTAACTGGTAAGAAGTTAATATCCAAAATATGTAAGGAACTCATAACAGCAAAAAAACCCAATCTGATTTTTAAAAGTGGGAGAACTATTGGAAAATAATTTTTTATTTCAAAAAAAGACACATAAGTAGCCAACAGGAGCATGAAAAGATGTTCTATATCACTAACCACCAAGGAAATGCATACCAAAACCACAATGAAATATCATCTCATACTTGTTAAATACCTATTACTGTTAAAAAAGACAAAAATACCAATGTCACCAAACTGTAGAGAAAATCAAACCCTGTGCACAGTTAGTGGGAATGTAAACAGGTGCAGTCATTATGAAAAACATTAAAAGTAGCACTACCACATGGTCTAGCAATATCACTTCCAGGACATTCAAAGAAAATAAAACACTGTCCTCAAGAAATAATTATACCTCCATATTTATTGCAGTACGATTCACCCAAGATATGGGAACTGCCTATGACCATCAACAGATGAATAAATAAAAGTATGAATGGATAGAGAAGTCATGCTATATATAAAAATGTACATAATATATATAGTATACATGGATAAGGAAATCATGCTACATAATACATATATTACATAATATATCACATAATATATTACATCTATCATATACAATGTATTACATATGCCATATATCATAAATTGTATATCACATATGTTACATAAAATATATATGCACAGTTACACTTATGTGTGGACTTTCATTGACCAACTCAGTTTAAATGACAGCAGTTCATTTAAGCTGTGTATTTCTGAGCAGTGTGGATTAAGTCTCTCACACACACACACACACACACACACATATATGCACAAAAAAGGAAATTCTGCCTCTTGCAACAAATTAATGGACTTTGGGAGTGTTGTGCTAAGTGAAATATGTCAGGCAGGAAAAACAAATACTGTATGTTCATTCTTACATGCTGAATCTTAAAAAAAAAAAAAGCCAAACTCATAGAAATAGGGAATAGAATGGTGGTTATCAGATGCTGCAAGGTGGTGAAATTGGCAGACATTTGTCACAGAGTAAAACTTCCAGCTATAAGATAAGTGAGATTTGGGAATCTAATGCATAACATGGTGACTATAATTAACACTGTTGTGTTATTAGAGATTAAATCTTAATTGTTATCATCACACACATAAATCATAATTGTATGAGTGGATAGTGGTATTAACTAATCAACAAGATTGTAGTAATCACTGCAATATACGCATGCATCTAATCATCATATCATATTTGTTAAACTTACATGTTATGTGTCAATAACATCTCAATAAAACTGGAAAATATTATAGTAAGCTTAAAAGAAATCTAGTTGAGTGTATT
Organism: Phyllostomus discolor; assembly: GCF_004126475.2. NCBI lineage: Eukaryota > Metazoa > Chordata > Mammalia > Chiroptera > Phyllostomidae > Phyllostomus > Phyllostomus discolor. The sequence continues at coordinate 38,753,729 of NC_040903.2, forward strand.
TCAATATTCTTTGATAACTTTATTTTAATGTATGTGTATGCATATGTATCATATAATAATAACTTTAAATAACTGCAATTTTTTCTTTCACTTTAAGACCACAAAATAAAGAAGATTATGGAAAATTAGAATTCACTATGTGATTATACTTGGTAATATTGAAAGGTTTTTTGCATATATTAATTCATCTAGATTTTACAATGATTATGGGTTAGGCACAATTGTTAGCCACATTTTTAAAAATATATTTTATTGGTTATGCTATTACAGTTGTCCCATTTCCCCCTTCACTCCCCTCCACCCTGTACACCCTCTCCCATCCACATTCCCACCCTTTAGTTCATGTCCATGTGTCATAAGTTCTTTAGCTTCTGCATTTTCTATACTATTCTTGCCCTCCTCCTGTCTATTTTCTACCTACCATCTATGCTACTTATTCTCTGTACCTTTTCCTATTCTCTCCTCCTCCCACTCCCCCTGTTGCTAAACCTCCATGTGATCTCCCTTTCTGTGATTCTGTTCCTGTTCTAGTTGTTTGCTTAGTTTCTTTTGGTTTTGTTTTAGATGTGGTTGTTAATAATTGTGAGTTTGCTGTCATTTTACTATACATGTTAGCCACATTTTATAGATGAGGAAACAGAGGCACAAAAAGAATTACTTTTCTGTCACATAACTAGCTCGTGGCAAGAGTTAAAGCTAGGCTTCTGGCTCCAAATAATACATGCTTACCCCCCACCCCCCTCCCCATGCTAATTCCTCAAGGTATTATGTTTCTTTGCTCCCAGAAGTTATGTTACAATTAAAGTAATACAATGCTTTACTTTTTAGCTTAAAAGTTTTCACTTGCTTTCTAAACATGAAGTAGCATCTGAAATAAGCTGGATACCAAAATTTTAGTGCATGACTTTAAAGAACAAATTTCACTTGAGATAAATATATATTATTATTGGCATCATCATGAGCAAAAAATATAGAGCTCGCAGCATCGTAGTATTGTGCAAATTTCTTTTCTTCTTAAGAAAAGTGAAATTGTATTCAAAATAAATTCCAAGCCATATGGTTTTAATTGTATTAAAGTTTATACTCCACATTTGTCAAACTATTAAAAATTGATAATAAAATCCATTCAGCATGCTTGTTTGTCAAATATATATTAGCAGAATTCTTTATACAAATTATTGCACTGGATGATTTACAGGAGGTAAGAATTATTGAGAGGGTTAAACATAAACAGATGGTGAGTTAAAAAATAGCAGGAAACATTAACATCCTCAGAAAGATGGAGGAGGAAAAATATCAAATGCAGGATCTGATTTATAAAAGAGATAAAATAGTCATGGGGATGTAACATACAGCCTAGAAAATTCAGTAGGTAATATTGTAGTAGCTATGTATGGAGCCAGATGGGTACTGGAAATATCAGGGGGAACACCTTATTAAGGAATATGATTGCTTAATGGCTATGTTTTATACCTGAAACTGATACAAAATAACATTGAATGTAAGGTATAATTGAAAAATTTAAAATAAAATAATGCCAAAATTATGTCTATCAGACATCTAAATATAAAAAATGATAGATCTTTAGAATTATATAGCTTATTATAGCTAATTTAGCTGTTTGTATTTTGAATTGTGTAATTCCCAAAGATTCATAGCACCCAAAATATCCATAACATTTTTCTCATAATAATTAAAAAAAACTTTTGACTAGCTGCATTTACAAGAAATTCAATATATTTGAATACAGTCTATTTTATCTTTGCTATTACTAAAAAATATTCTACCTTAAAATGTCTTCTAAATTACTTTATTTAGTCATTCTAGTTTGTCCTAGTAGATAAGAAGTATACAAGATTAATGCTTCTTTAAATTGACACTCTTACACTCTCATAAGATATGCAGTCAAGAAAAGCACTGGGTGTATTATAAAACATGTCTCTAAATATCTTTGCCGGCTAACATGAGAGAACAAGAAGGGAAAAATAATTTCAACATGAAGCTGCACACTTAGCATAACTTAAAGACAGATAATGCCAAATTGCAAATAGCAGTGAGTAAAAAGTAAAATATCACCAAATTTGTGTGTGTAGCATCTTGATCTGCCACACTGCCTCAGCCCAGCTGCAGGGCTTTGGGAAAAGCAAATGTAAACAGAATATTTGCAGGGACGGTGGAAAAAGAGACTAGTGAGGAGCTGTGAGCATGATTTGGAATAAAACCAAGATAATTAAACTGGCTCTAAATGAGAAACATCGCAAACGTGTCTAGACAGAGTAGAGCATGCTCTAAAGGGAAAGGATTCAAAGTATCAGCTACTTGAAAAAGACGCAATTTAAGCTACAGGTCCTATTTAAAGAGGCTAGTCAAATTTTAAAGGGTGGCACGATGTATAGTCTTGCTATTGTAACATATGGATGCTGTGGGAGAAAAATCAAAGGACTACCAGAACACTAAAAGTATCCTTTAGAAACTGGGGGAAAGAAAAGGGGAAATTTTGTCTCTCAATGAGAGACAAAAGTTAATCATCAGTTTGGGTTTCTCATAGAACTTCCCACATCAACATTTTTTTAAAACACGCTAAGGTACTTGGACTTTGCTATCCTAACAGAAGAGGGCACCATTAAACTAATAATCTTTGACACACTCTATTATAAAAATCATTAAGATAAAAGTAAAGGCTTTACATTGTTAATGAAGAAAATCTAGAGAGGAAGTTCCAAATGCGTCAGAATGAGGAAGGTCACCCAGTGACAAACAATTCTCTTTTCTCTGCATCCTCATTGGCTCTTGCTATGATGGATATTCTGACCCGTGTGAGGTGATATCTCACTGTGGTTTTAATTTGCATCTCTCTGAAGGCTAATGATGTTAAGCATTTGTTTCATATACTCATGGGCTATCTATATGTCCTCCTTGTACAAGTGCCTTTTCAGGTCCTTTGTCCATTTTTTGTTTAGGTTGTTCGTCATGCTGATGTTAAGTCATGAGTTCTTCATATATTTTGGAGATTAAACCCTCGTCCAATGTATCATTGGCAAATATGTTTTCTCATTGAGTTGGTTCTCATTTCATTTTTGTTACAATTTATTGATTATGCTATTACAGCTGTCTCAATTTTCCTGTTTTGCCCCCCTCTACCCAGCACCTCCCATGCCCTCAGGCAATCACCACACCATTGTTCATGTCTATGGGTCATGAGTCATGATCTATAAGAGTCATGACTATAAGTTCTTTGACTACTCCATTTCCTCTAGTGTGCTTTACATCCCCATGGCTATTCTGTAACTACTTATTTGTATTTCTTAATCCTATTGTTAATAAAACAAGAATAGTATATGAATCATTGATGTAGCCTGGCAGCCAAGGAGAGTGGACTGGAATGCACATTAGTAAACAATGATGGCTTCACTGTACTAGCCAGTGGGAAGGTAGACACCGTTGAGTGAGCATGTGTGCTGTGTAGCCATCTCATTCAAAATGACTGAGTGAGTAGAACAAAGAATCTGCATCAAATTTTACATTACAGGAAAGTTGATGGTGACTGGAGAATTGTGTGAGGTCCCATGGTGCCTACTTTGAAGGGGACTGGGGCACCATTGTCTTATGTAGAATGTTCCTTGTATCTTGTACCTTTTTTAATAAATGTCTCTATTTTTCATATTCCATGGCTGGATACCTTCTGGACAGTCCATATATACTCTCTCTCACTGTCTGTATGTGTGTATGTATGTGTGTGTGTGTGTGTGTTTGTATACACATGTAGTATAGAAATATAGAAGGAAGTGAGAGGATAATAAAAGAACATCGAATAATCTCGAGGACCACAGAAAATAAAAATCTCTTACAAGCCTTCATTATATGAATATCTGAGTCTTCACTTGGATTGGAAATTTGCTAGGCTTATTTGAGAAAAAAACAGTAAAAGTCATAGAGAGTTATCATATTAAAATGTGTGCTGAGTGGAATATGTATGAGTTCTAGCAGGTAGGAAAATTTCTGTATTGATATACAGTGGGTCCTTAAAATACTCAACTTGCTGGTGAAAGAATCCTGCCAGACAAAACTCTAAATCATAAGACTTGACTAAGAATATCTAGAGTTAAGGCCAGAGGAGTTCCAGATGGCAGAGGGAGAGGGGAACAGAGTGAAAACAAGGAAGCAAGCAAACAAAAACAACTAAGGTTGCTCTAAAAACATTCCAACAACCAGGTGAAATGTGTAACACAGTATATCAAAACCAACTAAAGTATAATTTTGAAAGTAATAATAGCATTAAAATAGGAAAATAAATAAGAATTCCCTGGTCAGAGAAGGTGATTAAAAATAGAAAAAAAATGATTCCTGAACCAAGGAAAAATAGAAATAAACTTAAAGATCACTTTACAAATGCAAGTAAAAATTAAAGTTGACACTGATATAAAAATATGTAAATGAGCACCAGAGAAAGTGTTCTACAAACTATAAGGGATGAAGCAGAAAAAAAATTCAACAGAAATAAGGGAGGCAGAAATTATAACATGATAAATTGAGAAGTTTGGCAAAATTACACCCAGAAAGCAAGTAAAAACCAGAAAGGATTGTTAAAAATACCCATTTAACAATATGGAACTCAGTCAAAGGAATGTGATAAATTTGAAGCTTCTTTTTAAAATAATATTAAGATATTTGTAAAAAGATTACCAGTCTGTGACACTCTTGCTTGAGGCTTCTTTCTTGGGACCATTTTGCTTGGAGCAGATTTCACATGGGGTGGACTAGGTCATGAAAACTAACAGCTTTCCTGCTGAAGGAGGCTTATTTCATTTGGAGCAGAAAGCACCCAAAAAAAGGGTCTAGCAGCATCTGAAGTTATCATGGTTGGGAAAGCAATGATTTGGGAGGCTAGTTACACATTTAACATGTGTGGGGAGACTTGGTTGATGTGCTTGTGTTACCGAGAAGAAAATACAATAAATCATATGTGTTACATTTTAAAATGTAGACCCAGAAGTTTTAATGCCACTTATTTTCAAAGTTCAATGGTTGTCAGTCATATGGCTATCCCTGATGACTTTAGTTTCTCAAGTGTGTAGTGGAGCATGTGCTCAGGAATAAAAAGAAATGGGCAAGGCCATTATTTAGCAACTTCTGAAATATGAAGGTTATAATAATGAATTTGAATCCGATTTTGGCATCTGTCTGCATGTAACTTTCAAGTCCTACTATTGCAATTTCCACTATTGACATACATCTGAACAAACTAATAAAAAAGCCCAGGTACTCCCTGCTTTTTCAGTGGTAGCAAAGTCAAAACCACAAGCCCTCATCAGCCCAAGAACACCCACCCTTTAACTATCATACAACTCAAGCCAGGTTTCTTTCTCTGTCTCACAAGCCTGCTTTGTAGCAGGTTGAGAATCCAACCTGTTCTCAGAAACCCTCATTATGTTATAGCAATACGTTTCCATGTACGGCACTATCAGTATCAACAAGCCAAATTTGGGGCATGTGGCAGGGGGTGCATTCCATCTCTGAGGGGTTATGGCCAGAGACATGAAAATATTTGTAACCACCTACTATAGAGAATGTAACAAGGAGTCAAAACCAACTGAATAAGATGGTATAAGGGTATATCTGAAACCTAAATAACTAGTTGTTTTCCACTTAATAATAATTGTGTTTGGAAATATGTTTATATCTTCAAATGTGCTTTGCTTGGAGTAAAAAACAATATTGACACAGAGTACACCATTTAAAAAAAAACAGTTGATATCTTTCAGGGCTATTACACATGCATTCCAAATAGTGGACTATCCATAAAAAATATAGGTAAAAATCCTTCTGCCAAACTTTCGTATTTTGTTTTAAACTTTATTAACTAGTAACTGGCCTTGTTATTTGAATCAATTTAGCCTCGGTATTTGTCTGAAATGTGAATGCATTTTCAAGAAGGAAGACAGGCAATCAATGATGCCTGGGAAGTAAAACACTAATAAACTCTCCAGCTGATTGCATTGTTGGAGGAATCAGTTTCACTCTCCGTCAGTTGTTTGTGTCTGTTAGCTTATATAGGACAATAGCCAATGTTGCTTGTTTTTACTGGAGTAATTGCTTTTCTTGAATTAAAAGCTTCTTAAACAATTCACCTAATCTTACTTCTTAGATCACACTCAATATGTGTTGCTTAGTTTTCACAGCTTCTGAGAACATAATATAATGAATTCAAATGAGCCTCCAAGCCAAAAAGATTTTTTTCATTAATAAGAGATTAAAGTCGGGAAGTGGTTGTTGCTGTGTGAATTATTGAGTCCCATTCATTTTATTAAATCAGTAGGTAGATTTTAAGGAGTATGAGAAATTCTCCTTTTCCTTTTTCATTCTTTGCCAACTTTTCTCCATATTTCCTTCCTCTTTTAAGTGTGACTTGATATTTACTTAAAAATACATAACCTTTTGTTATAAAATTTATCAGTTTCATCTAACATCAAAACTATATGTAGCTGTGAGAACTCACATACCATCACTTTTAACTATTGCATTTACTTTATAAGTGGTAGTCATTGAAAACAAAGGCATGATCAACTATGCATATGGCTTTATGAGTAGTATAAAATAAATACAAATAAAATATATATTGAATTAGTGCTATTCATTAAATATTGTGCTTACTGGTGAAAAATGCATAGTTGAAGATTTTAGGTTAAAATGAAAAATTGTCAAAAATGTTTTATTTCTATTCACTCAGATGCCCCCAATGTAATGAAAGGAATAAATAAGGAGCTGAATTCAAACCCAAGTATCTGTAAATTATATCAAACATACAAAAAGTACATAAAATATAATAAAAAGCAAGTACAATTTAAGGAGTAACAGAGGGCTAATTTGGTCTAGCCCTATTATCTTCACATAGAATTACATTCCTGTATTTCTCCACACTCCTTTACACCCAGAAGTCACTATTACCTTAAATTAGATGTTTATTATTTCTATGTGTGACTTGGTACTTTTATTATATATCTATGTATACATATGATTACAAACAATATGTAATGTATTATAATATATAATAGTATATTAGTATATTATATGACTATAATAATATGTTAGATTAGTGACCTAGTTTACTTTTTACAAGTAGCATCCTACATTGCATTTTCTTACAAAGTTTAAAATGGGTTTCTCCTTCTTTCAGGAGGAGAGTGCTTATCGGTTATTAATTGAAGGGCAAGAACTTCTTTAATTCTTTAATTCATATGGTTCTGTCATCATCATACAACTGTGTTAGTATGATTCAGGTTAAAGAAAGATGAAAAAGCCCTGGCTGGCGTAGCTCAGTGGAATGAGCATGGGCTGTGAACCAAAACATCACAGTTTTGATTCCCAGTCAGGGCACATACCTGGGTTGTAGGCCACAGCCCCAAGCAACCGCACATTGTTGTTTCTCTCTCTCTCTCTCTCTCTTCCTCCCCCCCTTCCCTCTCTAAAAATAAATAAATAAAAATATTTTTAAAAAAGAAAATTTCTTAAAAAAAAGAAAGAGGAAAGAACAAGGGGGAGAGTATGTGTATGTTATGATATTATATTACACCAAAACAATGGAAAATAATAGTGTTGTTAAAACAAGGAAGGCAGATCTATACTGCAATATGGATTTCTTAGAGAGAGTGTTAAATAAACCAGGCAGAAACATTGGATGTAAGTACTACATGCTAACATATAAAAGTGCTACTTCATATTGAAACCATATATGTATACATGCTCAATAACATACAGGATGTATTATAGTTTGAACTTTATATAAATGATGTCATTCTTTACATATATTTGTCATATTTATCAAGGTCCTTATTGAAATGTCAATGCATTTATTTTTGTTGCACTATGGTATTCCATTTGCACAAATGTACCATGATTTATTGGTTTATTCTCTTATCAGTGGAAATTGTTTTGGTTTGGGGATCTTTCCACTTACTGTTGCAAAAACATTCTTCACATGTATCCTCATTCATTACTGTGAGCTTCTCTTATAAAAATGATATGAAATTACTGAATATGTGCATTTCAAATTATATAAGAATTAGTCATGTTTAATATACTGTCCATCTTAGTTGTATAAATGTTCATACAGCAGAGCTCACCTAGGTTACATAATTAGCATTGTATCTCATTGAAATTTTATTTTTGTTTTTCATTGCTAATCAAATTGAGTAACATTTTAATTTTATATGTTAAAATTTATAAGAATTTTTTTCTGTCAATTGTTTTAAGGACCTTTATTTCTTAATTACTACATTTTGATAATTGGAATAAAAATAACATTTTCTAACATAAAAATGCATATAATTTTAATGTCAAAAGGAGAAGAATGATGGTAAAATCAGCTTAATTTTTATTTACTATTTCAAAGAGTTAATAAGTATTTTCTTAAATTAATACAATATCTGAAAGTGCTAATATATTATTTAAATAAATAGAATTAACCATCAGAAAAGGCTACTTAAGATTTTTTAAAAATTGCCTCTTGAGAGTAGGACTAGGAATGTGTAAGGGAAACTTCTTTCCATGAGTACAGCTAAACACAGAATATTTATGTTCCCGCTCTTAAGCATAAACATGATTATTACAAATACAATATTTTTGTGAAAATACACAAGAGACAGACAATTGCAAACATTACTGGATCTAGATAAAGGCATTCAGAGTGCGTAAGAATGATTTTTCTTTCACTACATACCATTTATTTCCTTTTGATTTTTTCTTTGTGACTTTATTATCCATCAGAAAACAAAGAAAATGCAATTTTAAAAAACTGACTTTACTAAACTACAATCAAGTATGTTTTAATTATCCTTGGAGGATGGTAGCTATTAAAATGGATTTAACAAAATCTTTAGAGCAGAGAAAAAAAGGAAAGCAATGCATAATATCTACATTTAATGAATTATAAATTCCTGTATTTGAGAATGCCGGTTGGTGGGAACTTGTTGTGTTGTTAAGAATATCCATACTAATAATAAGCTTACAAAAAACCTCTAATATTTACTGTATAATTACTTTACATTTGTTGCATTATGACAATGTCTTGAGGGAGACAGCCCATTTGTTAACTTCAAACTCTTACTTTACAAGCTATAAACTTTGAGGTCATTTATCGTTCTTAGCATACACTTGCCACATATTATTTTATAAAACATGGTAAATTGGCAATTGAAGAATCACTACTAGTGTTTTTATGTGTATTTTATGTTGCATATTCATTTCAGGAAAACCTAATTGTAAGATTTCATCTCCTTTCTTTCTTGCCTTCTGTGGCCCTATGATTTCCAGCCCTTCCTCAAATTTGCATACATTGACATTTTCAACATTTCAAAAACTAGACAGTTTTATTTTGCTAAGCTGGAATATAAAAACAACTAGCAATTATGTTTCATTGATATTCAATCCTAGTAAGAATACTTCTGAAATAAGGGCTAGCATTTATTATTTTCAGAATAATCCCCTGATGTGCTTTCTTGTCAAATGTCTCTAATTTCCATATCTATATTTAATATCTATATATTTTACAAAGTTTTGAAGTATGATAATGTGAAAACCATTCATACAGTGGATGTAGAAATTAAATTAGTATATTTTCTGCCTTTTATATTGAAGTCATGTTAAAAGGATGACAATATTGAGATATTTTAAAAATATTAATAATAAACCAGATATATTTGCAAGATATTTGATATATGACTTATTAATTATTGAATGCTGCTTTGAAAATTACCCACTTTTATAGCTAAAAACATCCATTTATTATCTTAGTTCTAGTACAGCAGTAGTCTGGGGAAAGTGTAGTGTGTCCTCGGCTGAAATCCGGTTGTCCATCAGGCTATTGTCGCATCTGGAGCCTTCACTATGGAAAATTCTGTTTCAAGGCTCATTCAGAATTTTGGAAGCACCGCTTTCATGAGATTGTATAAATGAAGTCTCCTTATTCTTGCTGTCAGCTAAAGATGCTTTTCAGCTGCTAGAAACCAACCACTCTTAGTTTCCTACCACCTGGCTCCGTCCTCTCACACTATGGCACCTTGCTTTTTTTTTTTTTTTACTGTTTATTATAGTTGTACCAATTTTCCCCCTTTGCCACCTCCACCCAGCACCCTCCATCTCACAGTCAATCCCCATATCACTGCTCATATTCCTGTGTGATGCATCCACATTTTACCATGTATTTATATACTTTTTTACCCATATTTTTGAGGGAAAAACGAGGATATGTATCATGCATGGGTAGTATTAACTCCATGCCTATATAAGTGTTTTTAATTCTTTTATTTGTGCTTATGCATTAAAAGTGTAACTCTAGAAAGCAATAACAATATCTGTATGCAACATAATACTGAAGAAAATGATAATTGATTTGTTGAACTTTTTTAATTGACTTAAAAAATTAAAACCAAAGATTTTATTTTCCTGAAAGTTTGGGCCCAAACCGTGCATGTACATTACACATGGCAAAATTCAGTGTCAGGGGTGTTCCACCTTTTGGCATCTCTGGGTCACACTGAGAGAAAAAGAATTGCCTTGGGCAACACATTGAATACACAAACACTAATGAAAACTGATGAGAAAAAAAAATGGTTTTAAGAGAATCTATGATTTTGTATTGGGCCGCATTCATAGCCATCCTGGGCTGCATGTGGCCTACATGCTGTGGATTGGACACCCCTTGATCCCTTCACTTTGCTTCAACCAGCCCCCGCTCCCCGCATGTCCCCCTCCTGCTTACAGCTGTCAGTCTGTTCATTGATTTTGTGCCTGTCTATTTTGCTCATTAGTTTATTTTGCTCCTTAGATTCTGGTTATAAGTGAGATCATATTGTAGGTGCAGCCAAGAGGGGAACTCCAAATAGGGATTTGAAATGGGGTCCAGAACTCAAGGTGTCCAGGAAATATTAGGATATCCCTGCCCTTCCCCCACAGATGTGAGCTGGGGGAAGGGACAAGTGGAGCAGGGCCATTGAGAACTGTTTTGCATAGCAACAGCCTTGCAGCTAAACTCTGGTGTGGTCATTTAACATATCTATAACCTTTAACTGGTTACATAGACGTGTTAAATAGCTGTGGCCATGCTCTGAGCCAGGGTGAATGGAAGTAATTTCCCCACCAGTAACTGGGGGGCAGGTCTCCTGTGTTACAGCCCGCATGAGAGCTTGGAGAAGATTGGCTCCATGATATGGGGCCATGCCTGCCCAGACTCATGATGGTAGACCAGTAAAGCTGGAAGGATATGAGTGCTGGCAGGTGTAACTGATTTTAGGAGGAGTCGGAAATGGGAGGAAGATTGGAGTGGGAATTTAAACCCAGATGTGGCAGCCATTGTGGGGGAGAGCCACGTGGCTTTGCCAGAGGGGGGACTGCCAAGGCCCTTGTGCAGGGAGGACCACACAGCTGGGGCAGTGGAGAGAGAACTTGGAGGCTTTGCCAGAGTGGGGACCCCCGCAGCTTTAGAAGGGGGAACCACAGCCTGGTTTTAGTAGAGATCCCGGTGACACAGCTGATGGTGCTGGAAACCGAGGGAGGCCTGTCAGCCGACACGATTACTGGGAAGAACTGTGGGCTGCCTGAGACACAGACTTCTATTTCTTTTCCTGAGATACGGTATCCCAGACTGGGCAACGGGAGGAAGGAAGGACTGTGTGTGTTTGTGGGTGTTTTAAAGGACTTTGGAATTTTGATGAAGACATTAGGTCACTACTTTAAATTTATATAGCATTAAATAAACATTTCCTTTTCACGCATCTCTGGCATTGAGATATGTCTTTCCTCTGGTGGTGGACATAACAAACTTGGGGGGTTCCTTTCAGGTAATAGTATATTGCCTTGGCTGCCCTAGAACCCCCTGGTTGTTCTGTAACAATATGGTATTTGTCATTCATTGCCTGCCTTATTTTCCTTAGTATAATAGTCTCCGGTTCCATCCATTCTGCCACAAAAGGTAAGAATTCATTTTTTTTAACTCTTGCATGATAATCCATTGTGTAAATTTACAGTACCACAGCTTTTTCATCCACCTTTTTCATCCAGCCTAAGTGACAGGCACTTAGGCTATTTCCAAACCTTGACTGTTGTAAATAATACTGGTATTGAATATAGTGGTGCATATATTCTTTGGAATTGATGTTTTGGGGTTCTTTGAATATATTCCCAGAAATGGAAACACTGGGTTAAAAGGCAGTTCCATTTTTAATTGTTGAGGAAACTCCATACTATTTTCCAGAGTGGCTGTACCAGTCTGTGCTCCCATCAACAGTGCACTAGGGTTCCCTTTCTCCACATCCTCGCCAGCACTTGTAAGAAGACTATCAACCTTTTAAGGGCTTGATTGTTATGTCAGATCTGCTCATATGATTAAATGAGACATGATTTATCTAACATTTATAGTAATAATAGTAAAGAGATAATAGAAAATGGTTAACTTAAATCACTGATTACAAAAATCCCTTCACCTTTGCTGTTTAAGGCTGCTTGTTCGTAGAGATTCTACCCCATCATTTTGACAGGCCCCACCCAAACTCATGGAGATGAGATTACAGAAGGAGTACCTACCATGGGGCAGGAACTTTCATAATCATTTTAGAATTCTGCCCACCATGATGTTTTATTTATTTTTTTCATATTTACTATTTGAAATGTCAATTACTTTGTTTCCTATTTTTTGTTGTTTATTCAAGTATTAATGATTGAAGTCCTAATTTTCTTGCCATCTTACTCAGCACACATATATATGTCAGATAATATCCAGAAGCTAGATTATGATCTTACCTCTCAAAGCACAATAATGAAGACTGTACTTCTAGGAAACCTCATGGATCATACTGATATAAGAATAATTAAGTTTTATTTCAAAGTTTAAAATAATATTAATATTTTGTAAAGGTCTTAGAACAAAATACCCTTATAATAACTAAATATCTTGAATTTTCTTTTCTATGTGAAAAATTATGGTAGATTTTCATAGTTAATGATGAGCTCTCAAAGTATGAAGATAAAAGTCAAAGAAACAATTTCCTACAAAACTTATTTGTTTGAAATTTTTTCATTTTTCTTTTAATTTGTATAAACATTTTAAAGTGTTTCCCTGTTCCACATTATTATCGTGTTTGTTTTGTTACTTTATTTTCAAACAGCTTTTTCATTTTATCTTTTAATTCTTTTGAAAAATAAAACCTTTCTACAGATACATGTTCTCCATAACAGTCTTCTTATATTTTCTTTATTTACTACTATAAAATACTGATAAAACTGCTTGGAAAAGGTTTTTCTATACCTATAGAATCTATGGTCTCATGAAATCAGTACTGCCACTTTTCAGTTACATACAGTTGTCCAATCACAGACCCAGGTGCCCAAATAAACACAGGCCTGTCTCATCAGGAATCTCTCATCTTGCCCAACATTGCAGAGAATAGGACTGAACATATTAATTTCCCAGAAGGATAATCCCCAAAACAGAATTTGCCCATTTTTATTTCTATCATGCCTGTCCTTTTACAACACAATTTTACCTTTATTTTTTAAAGGATAGCCTCAATTTTATTTTATTTTTTAAAACTCTGTTTTATTGTTGTTCAAGTACACTTGTCCCCATTTCCCCCTGCACTATTCCCCACACCCCCCACTCCAGCTGTCGCCACTTCCCACCGTTGATCCTACCCCCCTTTGCTTTTTTTCACGTGTCCTTTATAAATGTTCCTGAAAACCCTACCCCTTTTTGTTTGTCCCATCAAGAAGTAGCCATCTGTGTCACTTCCTCTTAGATCTGGGCATAGTTTTGAATAGAATATATTCAAAATAATGGCTTACAACTTTCAGGACTAAAAGCTAAAAGACCATGAAGCTTTCATTGCTATCTTTGGACATTAAACCCTGAGACTCCCATGCTGGAGAGGCAGGTATTAGTGCTCCAGTCAGCAGCACTGCTGCATTTCCTGACAGCAAAATGTGGCACCGGCCGACCATTATGAATGCCTAGCCTACTCAGGTCTTGAGGTTGTCGTAGCTCCAGCTGACATCTACTGAAGCAATATGAGATATTCCAAGGGAAAGCTGTCTGACAATACCCTTCCCAAATTCCTGAGTCACAGAATCCAAGAGCATAATAGCATGAGCACTTGCTTTATACTACTTAAATGGGGTGGTATGGAGATCAATCATACAGCTATTTAGAAAAGTATGTTAATACTAATTGTAGTTTTAATAATACTTGCTAAAAATATTCATTAAACTATTTGCATGAAAATCACCAATATGCATGATGATGAAAATATGTGGGCATGGTGTAGCAAGTGATTTTCACTTTTATGTATCAAAGTTTTCAGTGTAATTCATTTTATTACTTTTTATTTTATTTTTAAGATTTTATCTATTTATTTTTAGAGAGGAGAGGGGAGTGAAAAAGAGAGGGAGAGAAACATCAATGTGTGGTTCTCTCTTATGTGCCCCTAACTGGGGACCTGGCCTACAACCCAGGCATGTGCTATGACTGGGAATCAAACCAGTGACCACCAGCCAAGGCTGACTTTTTATTTTTAATTGTGAACATTCACTGTGTAAATTGCTAACATTTTATTACCTCAGTACTTAACTCCTGTTCATTAACTTCCTTATTTCATATTTTCAAGAAACATGAATTATGGGTTATTTTACCGAGGCAGAAATAGATATTTCAGAGGATAAATATCTTTTCAAAGATAGCACACCTGGCAAGTGACAGATCTAACTAATCTTAAATACCTTTAGTTTTCAATCTGCCATGTATTCAGGAAAAAAAACTCTTTATAATAGGTTCATGTTGCAGTGGGTATTTTATATTAGATGTTTTATAAAATTACATAGCTCTTCCTCTGACTCATTCTTCCATTTTTAATCATATGTCTCATTAGAGAATATTTTCTGCAAATAGTATGCTTATTGTATGGGCTGGTTTATTTTACTCAAATGAATGGCTTTTGAATTTTGTGGTGAACAGGTGGCATTAGCCAATCAGTTATGTTTTGGGATATTAAAGTGGTCCAGATGTCAGATAGTGAGAGAATGCAAAGTTGTTGCCTGAGATAGGATTACTCATTTATTTTTGCTACATACTTTGAAACCATGGATTATTTAAATAATTTGTGTTCTGTGAACCTTGACAATGTGGCGATATAGTGTGGCTAACATACTCAAGGGTCCATTTAAAGACATTTGCAAAGTGAAATTCATATCTTATTTTAAATATAATTTTCTAAGTGTATATATTATATAGCTTTGAATAAAAATAAATGCTAGGTATCTTGGTGGCATGAACATAACACCCATTTCAGATTTAGACTGTGGTAAATGTGAAAGGATGTTGTTATAAACATCATAAAAGAAAACTTTAGTAAAAATTTTTCTTTGTAGATCCACTTGTGTAGTTACAAACCACATTCATATAGTTTTTACTCACTTGTTAAAAAATAAACTTACAAAGTCGGTTGATGGTTTAGAAACATGCCTTGGGGTAGATTGCAGTTTTAGAATTTTTCATTGCATCTGTTTTCTAGACAACAAATAAAAATTGAAGCTCTATATGCTAAAGGGTTTTGTGAGAACAGGTTCTTTTCTAGACACAATAGTAAAGAGCAATAAGACACATATTTGGTGCATTTTCTAAAAAGATGAACACTTACAATCAACAATTGTCCTATCTTCATTTTCTGAGGCTGTTCAAAATTCTTATAGGCTGATACATTGACAAATCATAAGTGATTTTTAACTTTCATCTACTTATCATTTCTTTTGGTAACAGCTCATTAATTATTCATTACTGCAAAGCCCACTTTTATGACAAGCTTTTTCTTCCTGACTTTCATGGTGCTCACACTCACAGGAGAAAGCATTCTTCTATTCCGATGCCATGTTAAAATAAGAGAAAACGTAGTCTTCTTATGCTTTCTATAGATGTAGTAGATGTTTCTTTCTTTTGAGGGAAAGTGATACTTCATGATACTATTGGAAACAGAAAACTCACTTTCTCATCTGCTTTTAAATATAACAACAGAGTAATTCTATAACCCATTGATGTCCAATCTCTCAAAAAATTTATCCCAATTTCCCTCAGTCCATTATTCTGTATAATTTTTATTATCAGTTAATATTTTTATCACAGCAATTAATAACTCAGATTTTAAATTAAATATACAATACTATTTACAATATACCACAAAATAAAATGGCTAGGTATAATTCTAACAAAATATATGCAGGATTTAAGTTCAGAAAACTATAAAACTGTTCCGTGAAATCTAAGAAAATATAAAAATATATTCATGAGCATGAAATGAGAAACTGCATATTATAAAAATATCAATTCTTCCCAATTTTATCTGGGAAGAATTGATATGTTCATGCCACAATATATTTAGCATTTTTCTGTAGGTTAAACACAATCTCAGTGAAATCCCAGTGTGGTATTTTGTGGCTATTAAAAAACAGTTCATTGGTATGAACTCATAGTTAGCTTCATAAAGATATAGATGTTTATTTATAGAAATATGTATATATTTACATCTATATAGGTTAGTAAAATTGTGTTTTTACTAATAATGTTATTTTTTTTTTTTGCTTAAAAAATGATACCCCAAGAGTAATAATCACTCAGGCTTGGTTTCTAACACAATTTTACAAGAAAAGAAACAGCTCTTTGGAGAAATGGCTGATTTCAGGATTAGAACTGGAAATACACAAGATAAGTCTGTAGCACTCACTATACAGTGTAAAAAAGTAACTGTTCAAAAAGAATGATGGAAGTACACTAAAGGAGCACTGGAGTTGATTAAAATTGCTCTCAATGACCAAAGCTGGAACAATTGGAGCAACAAAATAAGGCTTATAATATAAAATTAAAAAAATCCTTGAGCCTATATTAATATAAATAACTTAATAAATGAATTAATAAATGGAGAAGGAAATACAAATTCCATAAAGAAAATGTTCAAATCATTTATGTAGCTATTCCAGCCTTGAGAAGTGGGAACACAACTTGAGAAGTGTGAGCAGTGCGTAGTGACTTCCTATCACTCCTATACCCCATGGTTCAGTGATATGAAGTGTATAGTATGGATAGGAGAAAATTGAGTAATTTTCCTGTGGAGTAACTTGGCAGACACTTTCTCAGAGGTGATGTTTCTCCAATAGCCAAGACATGGCTTAAGAAATCAAGTGGTAGAGATAAGAGTGACACCACTCACTATTACCTTAAATGTCCCATTAACACAGTTTTTCTTCCTGTTTTGGTAGCTTCACATTCTGTGGGCATAGCAGTCTTAGTTCTAGAGAGAGAATGCTTCTACCAGGAGGTCAACCATGATTCCATTGAACTGGAAATAAAGATTGCCACATTGAGTTCTTCATATCACTGAACGATGGGTATTCAAAGATATCCCAGGGGATGATTGATCCTGACTATGAAGGTGAAGTTGCCCTACTATCCCACATTAGAGGTAAGAATAAGAATGTTTCTTCATATTTTCATACCTTGTGCTTAAGGTCAATGGACAACTATATCAACTCAGTCGAGGCAGGACTACTAGTGTTCTTGACCCTTCAGAAATAAATGTTTGGGTTACCCTGACAGGCAAAGAGCCACAGCTAGTTCTGGTGCTTGCTGGGTGCAAAGACAATTCAGAATGGATAGTGAATGAAGGTAATTATAAGTGACAAATACATTCTTATGACCAGCAATGCAAATGAATATTTTGTTACGAGTTTATTATGAGTATTTCCTTCTTAGTTTGATATAAATACATTTGTGTTTGTGTATACATACAGGGGTCTGGCAGAAGTAACACCTGCTTGAGTGTGGTTGGTAGGGTAATAATATGGGTTTTATAATTTATAGTTTTAATTTGAACATTTCACCTAAAATGTCATATGGTGTGCTTGAGTGTGATGTTGCTATGTTACAGAATTACATGCTAATGGCTTTGTAATAAAAGGTTTTGTAATAAAAATAGGTGTTATTTGTGCTGGATCACACACACACACACAAACACACACACACACATATTCCTTGTAACATAATTTGTACTAACTTTATATGGTAGTATTTAAATAATGTTAATTTTATATCATAATTCTTATTTATGGAATATTAAAGAAGAAAGTAAATATTACTCAAGTTCCTCTTCTGAAGAAGAGGTTGGTGATTTTCCATTGTACACAGAATAGCTGTGTATTTTTAAGCAGAATTGTGGTATTTTTATTATTTTTATTTGAAAATTTAGTATAGGTTAAGGAGATGCCTATGGGTGTTAAATTGACAAGGGGCTATATCGGGTTAATTTTATGTGTCAACTTGACTGACCCATACTGGGTCAGTATTTAGTTCAACATTATTTCTGGATGTGTCTGTGATAGTGTTTCTGGATGAGATCAGTGGGCTAAATAGAGCAGATTATTCTCCTTAAGGTAGGTGGGCAGTATCTCATCAGTGAGGGTTGAAGTAAAACGAAATAGTCGGAGAAAGGGAAAATTCACTTTCCCTGCCTGACAGAGCTGGACATCGGTCTCCTGTCCTGAAACTGGCCATATGCTATCACTTTTGCTACTTATTAGGCTTTTGGATTCAGACTAGAAATATATCAACAGCTTTTCCAATTTCTTATCATGAATCTATTGTTTCTGGACTTTTTTGGAGAATCTTTACTATTATGGTGGATTGTCACCAAAAATATTAAAACTTTTTGCAAAATCTTATATATGAACATAATATGTTCAGATGAAAGGGGAAAGCAGAAGTACTGTGTTATAAATCACTTCTTTTCATTTATTTTTCTTTTTTTATATGAGATATTTCTAAATGCTTTATAAGGGGTCAGTAATGTACTTTTGAATTCCTGCTAGCAAAGTTTTGTTCATCTCTTTCTTTTTAAATTATCATTTATTTACTATCACAGCTATGATACTAAAAATATCTGTAATTTAAAATAAATCAGTCATTAAAATGTTATCGGTGTATTTGTTCTTTAAAAATGTAGACATCACTATTCATGTTCAGGAAGACGAATATCATGTGCCATGTAACTTAGAGTGAGAATCTAAGATTTTTATTAAAAATATGTGAATTTCTGAATCAGTAAGATAATTTACATATTTAAAACTATTATTCATAATATCTTCCTGTAAAAATTTAAGGAAATACTCTTAAAAATAAATAGGAATTATAATATTGTTCTGTGTGGCAATGTGGAGTTTATGCCATTTAATTTAGATCAGGAGATTTACCACTAGCCTGAGAAGTTTTAAAATTGGATTATTCATCAACTTTATTTTCTGCCAAATTGTAATCATTGCCTTTTTTTCCTTTGATGGTAGTTCCAAAGTGTATTGACTTTCTTAGTTATTAAATATATAGAAAATTTCCCACTCTCACTAATGGGGACATTTTTAAAGAATATGGATTCCTTGTGAAACTCAGCATTACACACAGGGCTTTATGAAATTTCTATATATACCATCTTCGAGATCTTTTCAGTTTGTCATTTTATGGGCAAGTGAGGACTTTGTCCATTTTTCTCACTTTGTGCTAATACTACATTTGCAGTTATGTCTTTGCAAATAGTCTTCACTTGAACACAAAGAGAATTGATATTTACATTTCCATAAAAGACTCTATTAATAGTGTATCAGGATGCTAACTCAATCAGAAAGGACTTTTTTTTTTTTGAAATCATGAGTAAAATAAATTTAAGGAGCACAAACAGACAAGAAACCAAGAATAAAATTTACAGCCAACATCTTGGTGCAGTAGTGGCCTGGTGAATATTGTTTGCTGTTGATTTGACTGTTGACATGGCCCTCCCTAGCACTGAGTCATAGACATAGACTTCACTGTAGCCTTTCCAGAGTCTGTCACTTCAGAATATGTACATTATACTGTAACTGAGTTGTTTTGCTGATACTTAATGTTATAACTGTTTAAAAAAAAAAAGCCTTGACTATGCAGAAAGGACAATAGGGATAATTTTTGTCCTGGGTTCTGTTCAGAGCCTGACAGAATCTGGAATCACTCAGACAATGTATAAGAAAAAAAACAAAATTATCTTATTGTTGCACACAGTGCTTCTAGAATCCAGCGAGGTTCTTTTAGCAGATGTAAGAATTAATGTATAAAATGTGTAAGTCTTCCTGTCATATTTATTTGGCATTTAAGATTTAATTCACAACACTAACCATATTATATGAGTAAATGAAATGCTGAACCAGGGGATATAGGAAATGAATTATATTAACTATTTTATTTTCCCTAATTTAGTACACTTTATTGCTGTGTAAGTATTTATCTACTCATAGCATAAAACCATCGATTATAGAATATAATAAATTTACACACACGGATTATAGCATTGTAACAGATTCTTAAAACATCTTTAACAAAGTGGGATGGTTAGTTTTGTCTGTCAGCTTGGCTTTGCTCTAGTATACAGTTATTTTTTTAAGCACAGATCTAGTGATTGCTGGGAAGGTATTTTGCAGATGTGGTTAACGTGTGTAACTGGTGGATTTTAAGTAATAAAGATTAATGTCAGTAATGTGAGTGGAACTCGTTTAATTAGTTGAGAGGTTTTAAGAGCAAAACCTGAGGTTACTATGGAAAACTCTAACTGAACCCTACTGTCTGTTAATATTTTATAGTAATACATAACTAAAAAACATTTAAAAATAATGTGAATTTTTAAAATTCAGAAATAGCTTTCATTTGTCTCAATAAATTCTGAGTATCTTAAATGTATATTACTATAGATTACAAATACACATCTTTTCTGTAAAAGATATTTTAGCTTTTTCGATTTAAGTGTTTCATTAACCCTAATTAAATTGAGATTTTGGTATACAATTACAAAAGTTTTCCAGAATGTAGTCAGTAAACAATTACATGTTCTTCGTAGGCCTTTTATGTTTACCTTTATCTTCATGTACTTGAGATTAATTTTTAGCCAATGTACAATAATTGTTTCCCAGACATATAAGGATGTTTTTGAGAATTCATAAAATTATTTTATTGACCTTAATGTTTCCAGAAAGAAATTATATATATATATACATATATATAAAATATATTTACTGTCTTAAAAGTTCCTTCTTGTACTACAGTTGCCACATAAATGTAACTCAATTTTACAAATAAACATTTCTAGCTAATAATTAAGAATCCTTTCCCTCTACTTGATAAAAATGCATCAACAACTTTATGGTTGTTATGGAGAAAGCCTCATCTTCCCCAGCCATAAACATTAATAAAAAACTTCTTAAAATTTCCAATTTTTTCTAACTTATACCTATCAAACTCCTTAAGAATATGCCATAACTTAAAAGAAGAAGGCATATTAATCAGTTAACCTTTAAGACACATCACATTATACTAATAAGGCAGTATATTGCAGCAGTTATGAGTGAGTGTTCCAAGGCTAGATTACACTGTTTAGTTTATTATCTACTTATTTTAACTTTTTGACATATGTAATTAAGCTCTAAGCAAGCATTGGTTACCTCAGGTGTAATAGTGATAATAAGAATAATTACTAACCAAGGCTAAGTAGGTACATCAAGGACTGGGCAGGGTGAATTTCTTGGCAGATAAATGTCACCAAACTCGCATATTTTCTTAAACAATACATTAGTTGGGAGTGTCTCAAAATAAATGCCCAAATAAATACTTCCAGAAAATCCATGCAGTCATGATTCATTTACCTCCCTAATGTGGGAAGTGGTAAACCTAATGATTTGGAGGTACTGAACTACCCTAAGTCCTCAACATCATCGGTAAATTCTTGGAAACTGCAGCTTTAAGGGAAACAACATGTATTGAAAAAATGTAGATGGAAGATTTTATTTAGAATACTTTTGAACTTAAGTGATATATGTAGAGATCTATTCCATGTTTCAAATTTGCTTAAATTTCATCAGTTAGCTAAAATATTAAAATGTCTGTTTAAAATGTGAATTAAGCCCTGGCTTTTATGGCTCAGTGGACTGAGCCATGGCCTGTGAACCTAAAGATCACAGGTTGAACTCCAGGTCCTGGCACAAGCCTGGTTTTCAGGCCAGGTCCCCATTTGGAGGCATGCAAGAGGCAACCAGTCAATACTTCTCTTGCACATCAATGTTCATTTCTCTCTTTTTCTTGCTCCCTCCCTTCTCTCTAAAAATAAAAAAAAAATAATAATAAAATATGAATTGATTTGTAAAGAATGCCATGTCCTTTGGAAATAATGAACATGAATTTACACCATTATTTTATTAAAGTATGCACTTCACCTCATGCTATCTTCCTTATTTATGTCTTAAAAAAACCTTAAGAACTCCATGCTTTATTCAGTGATAAAATGACAAAGACTCAATTACTCAAGAGCACCAGGTCACTCTCTATGGGCTCTCATTAGGACTAAGCACCTATTCAGCAACAAATTCAGTATCCTTATCAGGGTATTAGTCAGTCCAATTTCATATAACAACTTTGTTCCCTTTTGAATTATTTGTCAAGTGCTTAACCTTGGTTCCTCTTATTAAGCTTTATCTGATTTTTTCCAGTTAGTTTCCCTAAAATAATTTGAAAAATAGCTTTATGCTTTTAATTCAACACTTCATCATATAAACATGAAATTATTAACAATATAGAATTTCCAATGATACAGAATGTAAGTTGTATCAAACCAATTGTATTTCAGGAAATAGTTAATATTCAGCAATACTTTAAAGAAAGATTATTTATCTAAGAACCTTATATCTGTAGTGTTAGACAATTGAAAAGTTCTTGTCTAAATCTAACAAAAAACATTTCCTCCATTATCCATTAATATGTGAATTTAATTTTTGTGTGAGCCATTGTTACAAACTATATATTCATAATATAAATATTACATATATGGGCAACTAATCTATTATAAAAATGTGTTCATGATCTTCATTAATTGATCCAGAAAAATATTTAATATGCTATTATAATACAAAATTTGTCCTGGATTTTATTTTTTGCATTCACAATGTCCCATTAAGAGGCTATTAAGAGTTTATTATAAATTTGTTTCACAGGCTACAAGGAAATAGAAAGACAATGTACAGTCTTTTGGGAAACAGGTAGGGAGCTGAGGAGAGCCAAGGTGAGTATAGGGCCTCAGTGGGTGCATTCCCTGGGGAGTGGGCCCTTGCATTACCTAAGGGGGCATGCCTATAGAGGTTCCTCATCCAGGGGGAATCCCCATGGGGGAACCCATGGGAGGCCTCATACCAGAAGGTGGGTCCATCACACCTGGAGGGGGTGGTACCCCTTTGCCTATAGTTAAGGGAGAACTCCCATGGCCTGGTGGGTACTGGGTTGGGGCCCCTGCAATACTGGCTGTGGCAGCAGCTTCAGCAGCTGCAAAAGTGCTTCTTCCTTGTGGGGTTATCACTGTTGGGATGACCCACAAACCTCACAAATGGCCCAGAAAGTCCTGCTGAGGCCTGGAGCATAGGATTCCTCTGCTTGCAGCTCTGCCAACCCCTGCACCCCCAGCAGCTTGAGCAAGTGTCACTCAGGCAATGCCAATATCTTTGGGAGGAGGTCCTTCTACGGCCATTGAGACCAGGTTCTCCCCTTGAAGCAGCATCAGTCCAAGGACTCTCTTCTCTTCTCTCTCTGCTTGTTTTGAGTTCTTTGACTTAATCTTCTTGAATTCATCACAGTCACATAGGATCAAATTCATATGCTTATCAAAAACTTTAAAGGTGCCAATGAAGATAGGACCATCTTGCAGGGTGCACCTCATCCTGTAGTCGATGTGCTGCAGCATCTTTCTGCACTTGCCCTCAGTCATGGTGGAGGTTTTGATGGCTCTGATTCCCACTGGATTCACCTGAGCATAGCCTAGCTGCCCTCCAGCCTTTCTGGATTTTAAAAAGTAGAGTATGAGCAGATTGTTGGGGGAAGTAGTTATTTGCCCACATAACTATTAATTCCTGATTTGAACACATACAACTGACATTACCTCTTTAAAATGTCTATATTGAGTCTTGGCTGGTGTGACTCATTGTATTGAATGGTGGCCTGCAAACCTAAGTGTTGCTGGTTCTATTCCCAGTCAGGGCACATACCTGGGGTGTGGGCTGAGTCTCCAGTTGGGGGCGTGCAAGAGGTAACCACCCATCAGTGTTTCTCTCCCTATGTTTCTCTCTCCTTGCCCTCTCTCTAAAAATAAATAAATAAAATCTTTTTAAAAAAGTATATATTGATAAATAACACCAAAATTCATTAAAATTTCCTGTTCATATCTTCTTATAATTGCTATGCTTTTTATTTAACAAACATATGTCTTGAAGACAAGTAAATATTTTTATTTCATAAATTCTCCATTCAATTTATTAATTTTTAAAAGATTTTATTTATTTATTTTTAGAGAGGGAAGGAGAGAGAGAAAGAGGGAGAGAGAGAGAGAGAGAGAGATCAATGTGCGGTTGCTGGGGGTTATGGCCTGCAACACAGGCATGTACCCTGCCTGGGAATCGAACCTGCGACACTTTGGTTCCCAGCCCGCGCTCAATCCACTGAGCTATGCCAGCCAGGGCTTCAATTTATTAATTTTTAAATAATGAAAAAGACATCAAACCTCATCTAACAAATAACACTATTATATTTGATTTTGTAAAAGCAGAATAGAATTACAATTTCTAAGGAAGCAATTAAATCATGCCCTATTTTACTTTCAGACAGTGCCTACAAAAATGAGTTTTGTGGAAGTTTTCTCCCTAAAAGTGCTCTAGAAGAATGAGAGTAAGAGGCACTGGGACAGAGGAAGAAGTGGGTATTGGGAGATAAAATGTATTTTTAAATAATTTGAAAGATGATGAATTTTGTGCCTTTATTTTGAAACTCACAATACACCTTTCAATTTGAAGGATTTTTAAAAATTTTTTTATTGCTGTTCAGGTACAGTTGTCTACATTTACCCCCACCCCTCCCCTCCACCCCAGCCATTCCCACCTCTTTCTCCTGTTTCCACCCCCCTTGGTTTTGTCCATGTGTCCTTTACAGTTATTACTGAAAACCCTTCCCCCTCCCTCTCATTATCCCCTCCTACCTCTCCTCTGGTTATGTGAGATTGTTCTTAATTTCAATGTCTCTTTTTATATCTTGTTTGCTTGTTTGTTTTGTTGATTAGATTTCACTTAAAAGTGAAATCATATGGTATTTGCCCCTCACCACCTGGCTTATTTCCCTTAGTATAGTTCTCTCCAGTTCCATCCATGCTGTCCCAAGGGGAAGGTGTTCATTCTTTCTCCTGCATAGTATTGCATTGTATAAATGTGTCATAGATCAATTTGAAGGATTTTAAATAATACATAACAACTTTGACATTTCACAATATTATTATAGTGTAAACTATAACTGTTTTATATTGTTTAGTCATATTATTTCAAATGTATTTGGCTATTAGGTCTGGTCAGAATAAAAAAGAGATGATCTAATTTAAAAACTGACCAGGAATAGTGCCTTCTGTTCATCCAAAGCCAGGAATAACCATGCAAAACCTTGCAAATGAGGGAAGTTAAAATGCAAGGGCTGCTAACCTGAAAAATGGAACATGGATTTTGAGAGTGGCTGGTAGGTGATGGGAGACTGGTATAGAAATCTAGACAATAATGACTCTATATGTAGTAGGGGAGGGTAACTGAACTGTCTCTTGCAATAATATGGGAAGCAAAACAATGTACTTAAATATTGTGTGGATTTGAGTAAAATAGTTTCAAAGCAAAGTGTTGATTGTTAAAATTTGTTCTTCCTAGGAAGAAGAGGGTCTCATAAAAAAAATCTGGCTGGATATCAAGACAATTGAAGAAAAATATAGGAACCACAGGAATTCCAGGCCAAGTAGATCTGAAAAGAAAATGTTTTCTCGACAATTTAAAGATGTAGTCATTAAAACCCATATTCAGGCCAAAGACAGATCAAGGCATTATTAATATTTAAGAAAGAATTGGATGACAAACTCTATTTTCTTAGTTATTGGAAATACCCTTTTTTGGTCACTTTTTTTTTCCCCATGTCCTCCTTGGTGCTGCAACTAGAAAAGATTTAGAAAAAAATTGGATCCATAATCTATATACCTTTTCTTTCTTCCTTTTTACCTCTTTGCTTATTTCATGTTTCCTGGAAATTCTTCAACTGTAACTTTATTCTCAATAATATTACTTCTACTCTGTGTAGAGTATTACCAGAAAATCTTGGATGCATTTTAAAAATTATATTTCATTTTATTTCCCAAAGCTCTATTTTGTGATATAAATACATATAAATATTGCTTCACAAGAAATCATGTGTGAGTAATACAATGGAGGATTTGAACCTTGACAAAATTCATTGAGCGTATTAATGTTTTTCATTTTCACATATAGGTTCAGAAATCACTGGCATCTTTAAATATAATGTAATTATTTAATGTTAATATGTACTTATGGTAATTTTAATGGCTAACATTTAAATAAATCATTCATCTTAATGCTTTATTCAGATAAATGACAATTCAGTTTTCCATTTTTGACAGGTTTTACAATTTAAATATCAGATTTATGTTAATAGTTATATCTCTCTAGACTTTCAGATCATATCTTTCTATGGACATTGAATATTATTTATAATAGAATAACAGCAACATACATACACACTTTAAGAGGTTCAAGAAAATGTTGTTCATAAACTGTCATAACCCCTGATTCTCAATTTTCACATCACTAAATGGGAAGATAAGCATGTTGGAGTTTTCTTATAGACAACACTCGAGACTGTTATAAATGTATAATTTTAGGCCTTATCTTACAGATAGTGAATCAGAATCTTTCTAACATGACTCATATACACAAAAATTTTGAAAGGCCTTGTGCTACAGAACTAACTTCTAAAATAGTTTTACCTTTGATTCTGACTAACATTAAGATATTTAGAGTATAGGCTTTATTTTTTTTCAGATATGTATCAGCATTCTAATGTAATATAGTAGTCCACTCCAAATTCAACATCTTAAAACATTTATCATCAATAAATTTGTGTAGATGAATAAATCTATATGCATTTATGTAGATTTTATCATTCATTAATAAATATTTATAAAGATGTGTTTACTCATTACCATTTCATGTGTTTGCTGGTCACCAGGGCTGTTCCTATCTGCCTGGACTCACTTATCTGTTCAGTCAGCTGGTGGGTTGACTGGACTTGACTGGTTTGTAGGCCCTGTTTTATATAGCTAGGAAATCTAGGCTTTTTCCATAGTCTCTCAACCACCAGCATACTCTCCAGGTGTCTTCACATAGTGATAGTTACAATGTTCCCAAATGTAGGAGGAGAGGGCAAGCCTCAGTTTGCAGAAGCGGTTATTCAATAGTCCACTTGCATTGTATATTTTATTGTTGCTCTGGTCAAGCCCAGGATCAGTGTGGAAGGGGATTCAGAGAGCTATGGTGACAGGAAAGCATGGAATAATTGGGCACTAATCTTACAATAATCTACCACAATAATATCATTAAGAGATAAAAAACATTAAAACAAAAGGTGGGAAAAAATGTAACCAATTCTCCCTTGTAGTCTCTGAAAATGTCTTGTTGCTTAGAAAATTGAGGGAAAACTAAGTTACCTGAATATATTCACAACACCTAAAGTTGCTGTTGATCTCACCTTTATGCTGTGGAATTCGTGGCATAATATGGCCCCAGGTGAAGAATCTTCTAAAGGTGTTTAGTGGAACTGTTGCCTTTCCCATTACCTTCACACCTATTTACAGACTGTCAGCAGCTACCTGTACTGCTCTCAGAATAGAGATGGCACTGCTCACACTGAGCCCTGTCAGGGGCCATCTGTGCTTCCTCAGAGCTGCTTATCTACCTTTGTATGTTAAATATATATATATATATATTTATATATATTTATATATATATATATAAATTTATTATTATATATATTTATATATATATATATATATAAATGACAAAAAACATGGCTTTATCTTCCGTAAGTTAAACACGTAGCTGGTTGTCAATAAAAATGCAGCTTCTGTCTGAATAGAAGAGTTATCATAAACCACTGCAAGTTCAAAATCTATAGGTATGAAATGAGTCTTTGTTGTATATAAATGGCCAAACTCTTTTACTCTGGTTGCTATTTAATCCACTGAAATCTTAAAACACACACACACACACACACACACACACACACACACACACACACGTCTCGTATGGCCATATTGGCAACCACATCAGTGGGAAAGAAGAGAATAGAGAAGGATATAGATCCATTTAGTACCAGGTCTAAGGTGCACATAACTGTTCCCCTAAGCCTACCCGGTCCTAATTATGAGCTGGCACAATGCCCACCCATGCCATCTGCTGTTTTCCAAGGCTGCTGCTTTTCTATGGCAAAGCATTCCATAAGCTAACTAGATGTGTCATTGTCTCCTCTGCATACAGAGTTCTCAGCCTAGGAGCAGGTCAAGGAGACACCCACTAACACACAGCTAGGAAAGCCAGCCGCTATAGAGAGAGCTGAGGCATGCAGTTAAAAAGAAGAAAAGAACATAACTAGCTTCATATTATTAGTGTTTATCAAGGTCTTTTATGGCATCTGAGGGCAAAGCAATTCTATCAGCTGCCAGTCTCTGTTTGTAAGTGGAGTCATTAAGATTTGGAGCAGCAGTTGTCAAGTGCACTATTTTATCTGACAAAAAAGAATAAAAACTACCTTTGGTAAAATTTCATAATAATGCTATTTAATTAACATAACTAAACTAACACAGCTGAGCAAGACAGCAGAAGAGAGCATTTTATACAATTATCCATGCTTTCCTTTTGCTGTGTTTCTATACTGCATTAACAGATATTTAAAATAGAAAGTTTACTGCATTTAATATTTGATATTCATGTATGTGTGTATATATGTGTTTTTATTTGCCCTAAACCTACATGTATTTGGAAAGTGGTCTTCTGGAAATAGAGTACAGTAAGCATGAAGTAACCTACTTAGCTTCATTCAGCCCAAACGGCTTCTCTCCAAATACTTAGATATGAACATGCAAAGTGAATGAGTTACAGCATAATAAAACAGCAATATGTGAACTCAATTTCTATTGGTATTCACTTTCCCTTATTTTCCACTTTTGAATTTTTAGATCACTAGCTCTCAGACATGAGCTAGTTAAAATGACATTCACCCTTTATTCTAGCTGTTGGAGATACACCAACGAACAAGAGAAAGTTCTTGCTGTCATGAGATTTTATGCTAAAGAGCCACACAACCAGATTTTCTAATTCAGTGGTTTGGTGAAAGCACCATGAGAAATTCATTTAATATAATATTTTTCTTTCAATAACAATAAAAGAAGCTGCTTTATTGCAAATCAGAATATAAATTATTACTTAGAAAAGTACTGAATGGATACTTAATAATAGGAAATGTAAATAGTGAGAAAACAAACAAACCATTCAAATCCAAGGACTTCTAAATATGGAATACTGCTTGGCTGGAAGACAAAGTCAACTAGAAACTACCCTAAATCGTGTCTGTGTCGACCCTTTGCCAACAAGAACTTGCTTATGGGGTGTTTCTTATTTGTATCATTTTTTCTTATCTATGTGAATAAAATAGAAGTCCTCCATGTCTTTTAAATTTAGTATATGTATTTTAACTCTTAACAATATTTGAAAGAAATAGAAGTTTTGATATTTGTAATCTTATATCATCTAGGGTAATGTGTTTGTTAGAAGTTGCATGAGAATTAAAAATAAATTCAAAAACCAACAAAATATAATGATGGGTATCTCCCAGGTTTACTTTTTTACTCATTCCTTACTGGCATGAACACAATACTTGTATTAAATTTAGTTAATAGTCATTTGAGTGACTGAATAAAGACTATGATGGGAAAAATTTGCACCAACATGACTGAGGCATCTACTTTTCCATAGAATTACTATCATCTAATTTTGACTGGATTTGATTATATATAGCTAATCAAAATTAAATTCCATAGCTACAAATATTTGTGTAAAACTTATTGGCCTATAGGATGTTATTTTTAAAACTTTTATGTGTACAAAGTCATTCTTATAAATACCAAGGAAAAAAATGTTGAGTCCAGTACAAAGAAGAATGTTACTTTTCTTGAAAAAATGAGTCTTTCTGTGAAACACAGACGTTAAGAATGCTTCTGTTGACCAAGTGTTCCCTTTAATACTGTGACCTTATTGTTATTTGTTCCTTAATGTTAGACAAACTCCATTATGTCTGAACAATAAGGCAAATTTCAGTAAAGTATGAAATCCTAATTTTAGAGCAGATTCTCAGAAATGTTGGATTATAATTCCAGTCTCAAAGATTTCAAAAACATAGAGTTTAAATTTGTTTAACCAATATCCCTAAATTAATTTTTCTGACATTTTGTTTTATTTTTTCTAAATTTAAATTATATGCTATCAAATTCTTACTAGTATTCTTTTTGTGGTTACTTAACATGTTAATTACAATTGTGTATGAGCATAAAAAAGAACAACAAAAGGCCAAAATAGCATAGTTTCAAAAGATAGTGGTTTATGTTTCTTAATTTTTTAAATTTTTTTATTCTTGCTTATTCTATTACATACAGTTGTCCAAATGTTTCTCCTCTTTGCCTTTCTCCATCTAGCCCAACCCCCATTCCCACAGTCCATCCACATACAATTGTCCATGTCTGTGGGTCATTCATGCATGTTCTTCCTCCGCTTCTTTCCACCATTCCCTACCTTTCCTCTGCCATCTGTCAGTCTGTTCTCTGTTTCCATGTCTTTGGTTTCTGCTTGCTGGGTGATTTATTTTGTTCATTAGATTCCTCTTATAACTGAGATAATATGGTATTTGTCTTTCACCAACTGTTGTATTTCACTTAGCCTATAGTATCCAGTTACATCCATGCTGTTGCAAAAGGTAGTTCTTTTTTTCTGCTGCATAGTATTACATTGTGTAAATGTACCACAGTTTTTTAATCCATTCATTACTGATGGGCACTTAGACTGTTTCCAACACTTGGCTATTGTATATAGTGCTGCTATGAACATAGGGGTGCAAAAGTTCTTTTGAATTATTGTTTCGGGATTCTTAGGGAATATTCCCTGTGGTAGAATTTCTGAGTCAAGATGCAGTTCTTTTTTTAAATTTTGAAGAAATTCCATAGTATTTTCTGCAGTGGCTATGTGAGTCTGCATTCCTGCCAACAGTGCACTAGGGTTCCCTTTTCTCCACATCCTTGCCAGCATCCTTGCCTTGCTTGTTGATTTACTGATAGCCATTCTGACAGGAGTAAGGTGATATCTCATTGTGGTTTTAATTTGTATCTCTCTGGTGAGCATTTTTTTCATACATCTGTGGGCCATCTGCATGTTCCTAAAGATCCAGATAGGCTCTCTGGGCGACTGTGAGTCTCTACGATTTTAGGGACCTAACCTCTTTCTATTTTGTTATTCTGCCAACTTGCAAGCATTCTGAGAAGTTGAATGTTTAAGAAGGGCTGAGCCCAGGTGACACTGGAGAGAGTTCTAGCACTGGTTGAGATAGCCACTTGGTCACTCAAACATCTGTACACACACTCCTTCCATACTTCCCTCATTCTCAGTGTCCTGTCTAGAAATTGTCACATGGGTCACATTCCATGATACTGGGAAGCTGCCTGGACTGCTCCATCAGGCCTACATATGGTTCCTCTTACTCCAGTGTCCCATAAAAAGGAAAAAAAAAATCATCTCCTCCCAACATATTCAATAGACAATGCTGCAATAGAAAACATACTCACAACAAATGAAACTCATTTGCAAAGGGGAAGATGAAAAAACAAAGTAATCCTTTGAGAAGTGATCATGATTATTTTCTTTCCTAGAAGATTTCTTGGCTAATGTATTTGGTTATACTCACAAGAAGGTTCACACTTACCAATTGTCCTCTGTGAGCCTGTGTTCTGTCTTTGCTCCTCATCTTCCATGGCCACATCTGAAGACTGCAGTGGAGGAACCTTCCCACCAACAAGGCTGTGCAGCCTGTACCCCACATGCCACTGCTCAGGTTTGGAAGCCTAGCAAGTTGCTTTAGGGATGAATGAATCATAGATTTTTACAGGCCAGGCTGTGGTTCCTTTGTCAATACTGCTCATTCAAAAACAGTACATTTATGGTCAATTTACTGCTTGTCAGTTCATGTGCAGGTGAACCAGATTTTTATTTAATCATTTTTTAAGACCTTGTGATTTTGGCCTACAGAAGTGGAATTTCCACTTCTGTATTCCAAGAAATTAGCATTATTGTATACAGCTAGCATACATAGAATTATTAAATGTAAGTTACTAATATTATATAAAAGTCATATTATTCATTTGGAATGTTATACAATAATTTGGAATGTAAGAAAATATTTTTCTCATTGAGAAAGATTCTCAGAGGTATATATTTATACACATGTACAAATTACATGTCATGTTTACATTTATAAATTCCAGTTTCTTCAGAGAGAAAATAGTAATTATTTTAAGAATATTTGGATACAAAATTCAATGTTACAATTAAGCTAGCTATATAGTCTTCAGAAATCTCTCATTCAACCTTTTCATTTTATAAATTAGAAAACAAAATATCACCCTGGAATATAGATTAAACACAAACAATTTATTAGCTTTTATTGATGGCCACTTTACACAAATCATATTTGTGGCAATTAATGATTTTTATTTTACACTGAGATTTGATGGTGTATATCATTTGTTAACCATTAATTTACTCAGCCTTAATATACAATTAGACATTTCTGGAGGAAGTTACATTTTTTAATACATGCTCAAAGCAATATGCTTTAACGTGGGTTATTTAATTAAACCTCAAAATGGCAAGGTATAGGACAATTTTTAGAAACTATATTAAACATAGAATAAGGAGAAGGGGAGGTAATAAAATAAAAGGTATGAAAGGTAAATGAAAAGGGTTAATTTATTCAAGACAGTGCAGTACTTTTCATTTAAATATTTATAAATATATTTTCAAAACTAGGAAAAAAACAGAGCAGAACCAGTTGTGAATATTTTAACATCTCAGGTTGAATAACAGTGTGTGTCTGTCTGTGTGTGTTGTCACAGTGTAGATAAAACAAGAGAAGAGGAATTTTCAGGGACAAAGGGGGAAATGGGGCCATTGTAATTGTATAAACAGTAAAACATTAAAAATTTCTAACACAATGAGACTTTAATAGTAAATACTTTCAAACATATGTACTAACATGCAAATCATTATTTCTATGCAACATATATAATACAAGTATATGCTATATGCTTATTTACATAACTTGTATACAACATATAAACATACATAAATATAAATATACACATAGGTATATATATACACATATATAATAAAAATAAAGAGAATTTGATAAATTCACAGGAAGTACAATATAGGCTATTTCAGCTATTTTCCCTGAAGGGGTTAGTATGACAAGCAGACAAATCTTCCAAAATACTGAATTTTGGAAGATTTTAGGAACACAATGAACAGCTTTGAGTTTATGGACATATATAAAAGTAGGAGTCTGTGGCATTTGAGCACTGAGCAAGAAAAAAATAGGCTATCAGTAGAGGTGATCACACACCCAAACTTTAGTGTGTGGTGCTGGGCGGGGTTTGCTGAAGGGAGAAACTCCTCACTGCATGAGACCATTCAGAGATTTACAGCATGAGGGCCACCATCCAGGGGAGGAGATCAAGGGAACCTCAGAGGAGATCGATGGTTAAGAGGGGCTGAGGGGTCTATGTGACCCTGCTGGGCAGCATGGTGGGGAGTCTCTGAGGGACAGGATCTTATCAATGAGTAACAGCTGTGGGATGAGGTTTTCTGGGGTATGTAAAGTAAGTAGGCTCCCAGTAGCTAAAGATTTCCCTACTTGGGTTATTTTTGAAGTAATTGATGTGTAAAAATTTGAATTTGATCCCTTGACCTTTTGAGCTCAAGAGTCTCAATCTGCAGTGAGGTGATATGGGTCCATATATCTAAAGAGACAATCTTTGTCACAATTATTTAACAAATAAATTCTGCACCCAACATTGGAGAAGATATTCTTCTCCAATATAGGTATGACATTTTCACCAACTGACTCCATTTTAAAATTGCCAAGGATCAGTAGTAACTTTTAGAACATATTTTTTCATCAAAATTCTATAGTCTAAAGTCAGTGTTAGTAGATTAACTATTTCTACACATTTTATAATTTAGGAACATCTTATAAAATACATTTTGGGTCAAAAAAGAAATTATACAGTATTTCGAATTCAATGATATAATTCTATATTTTAAACACATGAAATATTTTACTTCCTGGTAAATTTCTAGGCTCAAAATATTAGAAAATGTGAAGGCTGATTAAAGATGAATAAATTATGAAAGAGTCATAACATCAGGATTAGCACACAGTAAGATGAGAGATAATAAAGATAAAAGCAAAAAATAATAAAAATTAAAAAGGAGCATAAAAAAGAAAATTATATGTGTGTGTGTGTGTGTGTGTGTGACCTCTGTGGGCCATTGTATATCAATATTGCTCTAGGCATCTGGAGATGGTCTAGAGTATGCTTTAGACTTGAGTTTCAGTGAGTAAGAAAACTGGATTATTCATCCTCCAATTCCCTTCTTTCAATTGGTTGACCACTGTTTCCAGGGCCTTTAATCCTCTGATATTTCTGGACCATCCCATGTGGACTGGAAGGAGATATGCCTGGAGGAGAATCACAGAGGATTTCAGCTGGATATCACAGGCAAGTATTGAAACACTGCGTGCTGGGAAGATGTGGGCTCGACACTAAGAGGACCTATTACAGAAAGAAACAAAACAAAATGAAACAAAGAAAGTGTTGAGAAAGAGAGACAGAGAGACAAAGAGATAAACAGACATAGAGAGTAGAGAGACAGAGAAATGAAGAGACAGAGAGATACGATACTCCATTCACCATGGCTAAAAAAAGTTTTAAAATAAATTCATCTGTAATCCAAATGAGATTTTATATAGTTTTCTCTCTCTAAATTAAGTGTTCATCTTAACGGCCCCCCTTTCCCCAGCTTTGTTCCCTCTCTTGTGGTCTAAAAGGCAGATCAGACCCCTCATTGCTCAGTACCATGGCAGTTCACACATGGGGACATCAATAATCTATCAAATAATGGTGAATGAGGAACTGTTATTGTTTAACTGCATAATCCTGTATACAAATATAACTTTAAATATTCATAGATGTTTTCTCTCTCATCCACCATGTGAATATTTTCAAGCCCTATCATTTCAAATAAGTACTTTAGCATTCCCTTTTCTACTCACTTATTGCCCCTGGGAAAGAGTGAACTCTTACTATATTTTATTTAGAAAATTTAAGTACAATCTAATTTAATCCCCTGATCCTATTCTTTTCCTCAGTAATCCATCTCGTAATTGTAGCCAGAAAGATGTGCATAAAATAATAAATAACAAAAATTTTATAATTTTGCATACAAGAAATGATGATCCAAAGCAGTTCCATTAGAGATTTATGTTAAGTATCCCCACCTTACATCTATATCTAATCTACTAGTTTAGTTTATATTCTTTTTGGGCCAGCCTCCTCTGATGCACTGCCACAGTTTCCTCATATGTGCAGAGATGATAGAAATAGTACTTACTTCTTTCAGCTGTGGTGAGATTTAGAAATGATAATCTACATCTTTAAACTCTGCTTGGCACATACTAATGACTCAATATTTTTGACACCATTATTACTACTAGATAGAGTTCTTTAAAAGTAGAGAATTATTTTTTATATACCTAACGCTTAATAAGTAACTCAATGGATGTTCACTGAATTAAATTATTATAGATTAAAGATTGTGTGACTTTCAAATAATCCAAGAGAAGAAAACATACATTAGGAGCACTGATTTGGAGGGAAAAATTACTTTCATTTGAAATACCAATCCTTGTATTAGTGCTTCTTTGAAGATTCTTAGCACTGTTTTTAGTGAAGATAATATTTGATCTGCAACTGAAATCTGAAAAAATGACTTCGCCAGTAACAAATTTGCTAATGTTTTATAATGTTGTTAGATAAATCTTTCATACACTACTTGCCCTGCATTTCTTGACACATTTTAAATATCAATGATAGCATCATGAAAGCTCATTTCTCGATTCCTGTAAAGCCCAACAATAAATAATATCCTGCTGAGCTAACATTGTTGTCCATCTGTTCTAGCTTGTTATGTATTGTTTTCATATTTAGGTTAAGGAATTACAGTTTATTTTGAAATTAATCATTCATACATATAGCCATTTATAAATCTGAATTGAACCACTTATCTTTGAGCACTCACAATTTAGTATTCATGCAAAACATACACACATGAAGAGATAAATATATGCAATAAATAAAATAAGTACC
This sequence comes from Phyllostomus discolor, assembly GCF_004126475.2. Lineage (NCBI taxonomy): Eukaryota > Metazoa > Chordata > Mammalia > Chiroptera > Phyllostomidae > Phyllostomus > Phyllostomus discolor. The sequence goes on from NC_040903.2 coordinate 38,790,205, forward strand.
TGAAGATAACTCATCAAATACAAAGACCCAGTACATGCAGGCAATCAATAGAATATTTTTGGAATAAAATAAATATATACTATGAATATTGTGTATTGTTTCAATATGCATTCTTTATGTATATGTTGATTACAGTACCTATTATAGTGCTATGTAGTATTGATTGAAAGAAGTATAATTTTCATTTTTTTGCATGATAATCTACTTTGTTGTGTGTTGTAATTAAATTGCATTTTTTTTCTGCCTTCTCTAAACTTAAGGACTAGAATCTTAGAATCCTGGAATCATGGGAACTTAATTTCCCAGAGTCCCTTGCCAGAAGAGTTCTGGTTTAATGAGTACTCTTTTTAAGCAAGGGTTAGGAATTTGGATTATTTTCTCAGTGAAATAAGAACCCATTTTATAGCTTTAGTAAAAATATGGTATAATAAAATTTACATTTAAAAATCAATATTTATGGCTTGAAGAAGAGAAATTATTTTGAATGATAAGTGTAGAAGCAGCAGGGAATTATTAGGCAACTTTGTAGCTGAGGTAAGATAGAGTGTTGTCTTGAACTAGGGTAGTAGAAGTGAATATAGAAATAAGGAAAGGCTATTGTACTTTTTTTAGGTTGATTTATCTACATCCCATAATATTACTCACTTAAGAAAGGAAGCATTCATTTTTTACATTATTCCCCAACAGACATCAGTATAAACTTGGAGACTCACATGGTCAGTAGGGGGCTGAAGTTCTTTTTTGAAGGGGGTACCATGATCTTCCAAATTGTGGCTTCTTTTTCATTAAATAGAGTCTAGGAAAGAAAATAAAAGGAATATTATATGATTTGACTTATATGTGGATTATAAACAAAAAAACAAAAAATAAAACAAAAATAAACTTAGAGACTAAAGGAGTGATTACGAGAAGGGAGTGAATAGGGGGTTGAGTGAAAAGGAGACAGAGAGTTTAATCAATATTATCGTGATAAGTTTACTCAGTGACAGATAATAACTAGAATTAGTGTGGTGACCACAATGTAAAGTATAAAAATGTGGAATTATGATACTGTATATCTGAAACTAATATAGCCAATACAAAATTATATTCCAACTATACTTAAAAATAGATGAAAACTTATAGTTGCTGATAGCATGTAGCACCATTGAAAAATGATTATGATACAGTGTTAAACAAAGAAAAAAGAATGCAGAGATGTGTGCACACTGTAGTTACAACCACTCAATACAATGCTGTGGGAAACAAACCAATCTGGAAGGCAGTACACTTACATGTTTACATTGCCTGCATTCAGGTCATGGGATTGTAGGGGAGTTTTGGGGGATTTCTCCTCTTCTTTTTCCCAAAATGTTTATAATGTATTTTAAAATAGTATGTTTATAAATACTTGAAAAATCTTTTTTAAAAAGCATTTAATCATGACAAAAAGAATTTCATTATAAGTTGTCTTTTTTACTAATGGACTGTTCTGGATGGTAGTTTGTGTCGATTTATGCTTACTTTCCATTGCCTAGAACTTAAGCACTTGGTCCCATCTACTTGCGAAGGAGGCTGGAAAATAGAATTAATTTGATTTCCTAGGAAAAAATGGAAATGATCTTGTCAATAATTATGTGATCTCTGCCATAGGAAGAGAATAAAATTCAATCATCTGTGAGTACATTGAAATAATTCAGTAGTGAGACTCTCACTCTCAGCACAGCTAGAGAGTCATTGTATGTCCACAGAGAAGTGTGATTTAAACTTAGATCTGGGGAAGTTTAGAAAAGAGTTCATTTAAAAAAGGTTGAAATCAAAGTAGATTTATTTAAACGTAGGGAGACATTAAAGACATATTTTTAAAGGTCAAGGTATTCCACTTTATATGAACATTATGAAGAGCAAATATACAATGGTAGGAGAACACCAGTTGTATTTAAGGAATAATAACTTTCATTATTCAGTTAAAACTAAAATATGAGTTGAGTTTGAAAGACCAGAGTTTAAAAATAGGTGTATCATATTATAGAGTTCCTTGAATGAGAAAAATGAAGAGTATGAACTTATCTCAGCAATTGGAATACATCAAATGCTTTATGAAGCAGTATGACAAGATGACAATGATGTTTCTAGTAGGTTACTATGGAAACAGAGAAAATTTCCTAAGTTGAAGTCTACTTTCAGGAAATTATTTAAATATGATGGAAATAAATGACAATGTGTATCTTAAGATGGCAAGAGCCCCTTACAAGAAACATAAAGGAAATACAAAGGGAAAACTTATGAAAATAAATGACCCAAGTAGACCAAGATAAGAAAAATAAGTAAAAAATAATCACTTAAGAAGTAATACCATTGTTAGATAATGATAAGTTATGAGATAAAGCCACATGAGCACATCAAAGTTAAAATGACAGCAATAGATCCATACAAATTCATTTTCAGTTATTTTTGGGAGGCATGCAGAATACACATGTAGAAAAATAATTTTCAGTTTTACCTAACAGAATTTAAATAAATTATCAAAATATCATATATCTTTTGGTTATAATAAATTGAAGCAACCTACTATGGAAAATTACCCTCAAGGCTTTACAAAAGATCAATATTGCCTTTTTTTCCAGTTTTCTTTTCTTTCCTTTCTCTTTTCTTTTCTTTTTTCTTTTCTTTTCAATTGTTGTTCAAATATAGTTTTCTGCCTTTTACCCCCATCCCAGCCCACCCCCCCAGCCCTCCCCACCTCCCTCCCGTTTTTACCCCCCCTTTGTTATTGTCCATGTGTCCTTTATACTTGTTCCTGCAAACCCTTCCCCTTTTTCCGTGAAATTCCCTCCCCTCTCCCCTCTGGTCACTGTCAGCCTGTTCTCTATTTCAGTGTCTTTGGTTATATTTTGCTTGTTTGTTTGCTTTGTTGATTTATGTTCCTGTTAAAGGTGAGATCATATGGTATCACCTTTTAATTTCAGTATCTGTGTAGGATGTGTGCACACTTTTCCTTGTTATTAGGCCTTGCCTACACTAACTGCATGGGGTGGAGATATTCTACATCCCATGTGATAATGAATGGGGTTATTTGGCTAAAAAATAAGAAAAGTGGTTTCTCTTGTTTTCATTGTGAACTCCTTTGCACATGTGGGTTGCCCGTTTTTCCTTGCTTTTCTCTGTGATACGATATGCTCACTAGGAAGGAATTTACCATTCTTTGTTTTGGGGAAAGATTACTTTTCTCCAGTGGCTCCTTCAGAAATGGAATACTTAGATTCCATTCGCAGAAGAGAAAGAAGGAATCCCCACTTTAGATTTTCAGTCCAAGTTCTTATCTCAAACTCAGTTTTATCAGTGTATGATAATACTGACTTTCATCTGGCTCTTTGTGCTTACAATATCTTTGTCTCAGAACATATAGGAGTGATGGATGACTAACCGGGAACATGGTTTCCCATCCAATCCACACATACCATTCAGAGACCCACAATGTCCTCAATACATGAAGAAATAGCTTGGAAAACTTGAAAGTTAAAAATAATAAGTTACATTTTCAGACAAAAAGGATTTTATGCAGTTTGAAATAGCCATTGTCCCCAGATGTGCCTCAAGGTTTTACCAGTATGAATAATTCTAAATTATAGAACGTGAGGCTAAGTGAGTATGTTTAATTATTAAGGCATGGCCAGGTAGGTTGAGCAATATGAAGGGGAACCCCCCAAAATAGTATTTATTTATAAAAAATTATGTATTTATTTTTACATGTTTAAACTTCAGTCACCTTCAAAGCATTCTCCACTTGATACAATACACCTATTGATACATTTTTCCCACTGCTCAAAATTGTTTGTGAACTTGTCGAATGTGATATCTTTTAGTGCTTCTGCTGTTTGTTTAACCTCTTCCACATTGGCAAAACATTTTTCTTTGAGGAATTTTTTCATCCAGAAAAACAAAAAAATCTCTCAGGGGGGAGATCAGGTGAATAGGGAGGGTGGTGTGCTGGGGTCATGCTATTTTAGGTCAAAAACTGCTGAAAACGGCATTGTGTGGGCAGGTGCATTGCAAACTACCCATCATGAAATGGGAAAATCCATTGAAAGCGTCTTCAGAAAAGATTCGCTGACACCAAATGCAGCTTCTCACAACACCAGCTTGTGTACTGATACAGATGGGTTCTTAGAATACTCACCTAGCAGAGAAACCCTGTAGTATTAAGAGGGACCCACCCTCTAAAAGATAATTCCATTTTTGTGGTTCCTCCTCATCTAAGGAATAAAGCTCTGTAGTTAATACAGGATTGGCCAGGACTTCAAACTACAGGAGCTAAAATAGATTTACTTAGAGAAAAGGCTTACTTAAAATCTATTTCTTTAGAGTAGAGATTTGACTTCCTGTTATTGGGAAATTCATTCATAAATGGAAAGCTTCAATTCCTTTCAATGGCCAACAAACTCATAAGAATAGGCTAAGTGTTGATATGCTGATGGGGTTCAGAATGCACAACCCTGAAATATGGCATTCTCACTTATTAAGTATCTAAAGTCAAAGGAAACTTTTAAAACAGAAACATAATATCATTCTGATGTCCCCCTTGCCCATCTTCCCTGAAGCAATTCCTAAAACTCCCATGTGAAAGTAGCCTCTCTTACCAGGAGGAAAGAAGACATTCTGATCACCAGAAAATGGGGAATCTGAGGGAAAATAATCTGTACAAACCTTGCTAAACTAACTTTCATATTCCTAGTTATTTCTTTACAAATTTATTGTTTCTGTTTGTTGTTTATGAAACATGTAAAAGTTTCCTGCTCTGGTCATTTCTTTGGGTCTTCATTCTCTTGTGAAAGCTCTCAGGTACATGTGAAATTTTAACAAAACATGTATGATTTTCTTCTGTTAATATGTCTGTGTCAGTTTAATTTTCAGACCCAGCCAGGGACCATAGAAGGTCGAGAAAACTTGTTTCCCCCAAAACACAAGTTTTGTTAATGTAGGTAAATAGATCTCTCTTAGTGTGCTTCAGACACTGTATATTTTACAAGGTGAAGAGAGGCAACCTGATAGATAATATTTCAATTTTCAAAAAGAAGAAGAAAAAAATCAATGGAATCCTTCCAAAAATAAATAGTTGAAAATTCAAGTCTGCAAAGACATAATAAAGGGGTAAAAACAAACAAACAAACAAAAAAAAACCCAAAAACGTATTTTTTTGTTTTACCTTAGTCTAAATATAACATGCTAAAATTAATGAAAACATTTAAAAACACAAGCAGAATGAACTAGTTTCATAGAGGAGAGTTTTAAGGAAACATCTGAGGAACTGAATGACCCATGTCTCACTGACACTATGGAAATGAATGAGGAAAAAGGGTGGGAATTTTGTAGTTCTTACCTCAAGAAAGCTAATTAGAATATTAAAAATAGGAAGATTGAGAAAAAATACTAGAGGATAAATTGAATAAATGTTGTAGATGAAACTCAGATCAAATAAACTATTGAAAGCATGCTTTATAAAAGAGAAGATAAGTAATCCAAAATCAGAACAAAAGCAGATGTATCCCATGAAGAATGAAGAATTATAGACAAAAATTGATAGTAACTTTACCTTTGAATTGATGAATCTATGCACCATTGGTAACTGACATTGGGCAATTATTTTTCTGCTTCATATTTATTTTTATTTTTAAATTGCAAATAATAAGACTGTGTGATAGTTTTGTGTGCCAATTAAATGAATATACATCCTATTACTATGACTCCCAGCAACCCGTTTGAGAAGAAAAAACCCGTTGTGTTTTTTCTTCAAGACAAGGTAAAGGGGGTCAAATAAGTAATGACAGAAGATTCGACTTTGGGTGGTGGGCACATAATGCACCATAGAGATACTTGAAACTTACATAATTTTAGTAACCAATATTACCCAAATAAATTGAATTTAAAAAGAGAATTAAAAGTTGGGGGAAAATGTATGATTCTTTACATGTTCTTGATGAAGGTGTGACTCTAAATTATTTGTGACATAATTTTCTCATTTTCATTCAGAAATATGTTGTAGGTATAACTGGGTTATATATTTTGTTATATATGAAATGTGCTTTATGTTTCTGTAATAACAAAAAATTTAAATGAAATCACAAATTTATCTGGTTAATTAAAAATAAAACTCAGTCATTGAGGGTCCCTTTTAATAGTAGAATCAGTTTGTCAGAAGAGCCCTTCTCTTCTGCTTTAATATATAAACTTTGAACATGGCTGTATAAAACAAAGATTATATTTTCGGTGTGCCTCTTTTACAGTCAGGTGTAGCCACATAGTTTCATCAAATGGACATGAGAAAAAATGATGTGAGAAGAATTTGAGAGACTCTTAGATTTATAGAGAGGTACTAAATTTGTAAATGCACACATAAAGACTAGGTCTGGAGTTGCCACCTCAGACCATCAGCTGACCCCAGAACCAGGGTCTCAGAGAGGATAGCAACACAATGGAGGCAGCCTGGATTTCTGACACTATGCATGAGGGAATCATACAGCCCTGGACAACATTCCACTGATGGTGTTTACATGAGAGAGAAATACTCCTTCATCTTAATCAATACACCATTAGTTGGATTTGGACTTTACAAGCAGCCAATCAAATCTTAACTTGTTAAAGCTTAGCCCTCCTATTTTTTTCTTTGTTTTCTGGGGCTTCCATCATGTCCCAGTATTGGGAGGGAGTAGCCAGTCCTTGCTCATGTCTGCTTCCCACCATCCTCTACTGTGTGATACTTCTTCCTCGCTGGTCCCTAATTGTATCAACCTTGCCAGACGAAAAAGATATATAAACTTATCTCAAGAACCGCTTTTTCTCTTTCTCCAGAACCAACAAATGATTATTTTTCTCTAGGGTAGAAAAATAGCGTTTAATATTTTCATTCAGTGTTCCAAATCTATGGTACTGAGTGCTTCAGAGCTTAGGGTTTTGCAGCTCAAAATTATAGAATTTAATAAACCTACAGCTTTGGCTTCTAAATGCAAAACATTGTTTCAGTTTTTCTGCTGTACCACAAGCACCTCTCTCTCAATGTGAAATGACAATGGCACAAAATATGGAGAGAGGAAAATAAAACTTCCATTTATATCTCAAAATACTATTCTTACACAAATATAATGAGTTTTCTGTAGATGTGTGTGCTTGTGGGTTTATTATGTGTTTTTCTTTTTTTGTGTGCCTGTCTCTCTCTCAAAGCACATTTTATCCTGTCCTTCTCTGCAAAGTAATTATAGGGACTTCACTTTTTAAAAAATCTTTATATTTTTATTTTAGTTTCTAAGATATCTAAAGGATTATTATAAAATATTTTCTATAGCATGAGGATATTAAATCTACAAGAGAATTACATTTATTAGTTGTAAAGCTAATATTTTTATCTTATAAAAGGCATTATAGCTAAGCATATGGGCAATTTAACTTCTATGTACTTGGGGGTTTTGTAAAGGCAGTGGCTTTTGGATTTAGGAAAACAACTTTAAATTTTCAACTGCAGGTTTGCCCTTTATTAATAGTATGGCCTTTGCAAATCTGTTCAGTTAGTCAGCTCCATGTTTTCTTCATGTATATCAGGAAATGATTTCACTAAATAATTCCAAGTGATTATTGTGCAAATAAGGTGAAAGGTTTTATGTACAGTAAATAAAATGAATGCATAAATTGGGATCACAATAAATACTATATTCTTTTTTCTCTTTATTTTTATTATATTTCTGATATAACATTATATCAATAAGTTTGAGTATAATTTATTCACAACTGATTAGTGCTAAACTGAAGATTAAAGGAAAGTGTACCTATCAAGGAGGTTTGCCTGGATTGGAGGGGCTGTTTTAATATAGGAATATTATTATTATATAAATTTGATAACTTATGGGCTAAGTGTTTGGACAGTTAAGTTAAAGAAAATGCAGGCATTTAATACACAGTAGATTTAAGTTAAGATGTCTAGTTCCCAGAAATAGATTGTGGATAGTCAACACATTTTCATGGTGCAAACACAACAGAATTTATTTAGAACTTGCCATTACATACATATATGATAAATATAACATGATAGTGCCATTAACAAAATAATGGTTTAACAGGAAATATGCAATGAATTAATAAAAGATAGAGTATAAACTTTTATATAAATAATATATATGTCATACGGAACAAAGAGGTTATGACTGCCTTTAATCAAAAGGGATGATATAATCTCTAATAAAAAAAATCATCGGGGGAATGCATGGGGTTTAGGGATGACTAACTAAATATGATGTTGAAAAACACAAAGTAAAGAAAAAGAATGTGAAGGTCATAGAACTAGTATTTCAGTACTGCTACAGAAAAAATTTTTAAGAGTGAGGTGAATAGCAAATAGGAATTACCAGATAAGATCTAATAGGAGAATTGTGTAATATGAATTGCTTTTACAATTATTTCACTAGGTAAAGAAGATACTTAACAATAAATTGTATGAAAAAATAGTTTAATATGAACTTTGTCATATTGCTTTTTTAAAATAAGCGATTTGAATGACAAATTTTAATGTACATTAATTTGAGAATAAAAACAGAAACTCTATCATAGATCTTCATTGATAATTTGTGCCTTCTACTGTGGCTAGGAATAATTTGACTGCTAATTTAGCATTTTCCATAGAAGAACTTTTGTTATAATACTACTGATAATGTATTCATAATAGCTAGATTTAATGCTTTCTATAGGTCAGAACCTGTGAAAAATATTTCATATGCACTATTTTGTTTCACATACTTTGGGCCCATACTTTTAATGTAGATGTTTCTGGGTCAACCAGTTGTGCATAGAATACAGTTTGGGGCAGGATCTTAATGGAGAGTGTAAGGGAGTTGACACCTTGTGATACTGTGATTCATAATAAAAAAATCCTGGCACAGAGCTCCGTGAACGCTTGGAATTTTCTAAATAATGAGAGCTATCAAAGTGTCTTTCTATAAGTTATTTTGGTTACTTTGGGAAAGCTACTAGGTAACCAAGGAAGGGAGCTGGTTGACTAAGAATCAACCTTGATAAGAGAGTTGGGACTTTCAGTCCTACCCATTTACCTTCTGACCTTCTGAGAAGAGAGGAGCTGGAGGTTGAACTAATCACTAATGTATAATAATTTAATCAATCATGTCTATGCAATGGAACCTCCGTAAAAAAAAAAAACTCAAAAAAGGAGATGGTTCAAAAAGTTTCTGCATTGTTTAACACATGGAGATTTGTTGGAGAGTGGCCCACTGGGAGAGCAATGAAACTCCTCCTTTCTCTACACCTTGACCAATGCTTCTCTTCTCCTTGGGTGTTTCTGAAGTATATCTTTTATCATAAACTAGTAATCTTAATAAATGTTTCTCTAAGTTCTGTGAGCTGGTTTATTACATTAATAATACCCAAGGAGGATATTGCAAAAACCTCTGATTTATAGCTGTTTGGTCAGAAACAAAGGTAACAAACAAACTGGACTTGCAATTGACATCTGAAGTAAGGAGGGAAAGAGAAGTCTCACAGGACTGAGCTCTTAACCTGCGAGATCTGATGCTATTTGAGGTAAGATGGTGTCAAAACTGAGTTAAATTATAGGGCACCCAAGTAGTGTTCTCTGAGAAACGGAGAATGGTGGTGGAAAAAAATAAACATGCATGGTAGAATCAAAGGGGAACAGAAACTTAGGGATTGGTGTGATTCTCTTTTATACACCAGAAAGATTATTCCAAAACTTACTATACAGGGTTTGTTGGAGCCCTGTCAGGGAAACTAAACCCTCGTTCACAGAGCTGTAGCAAATGCAACTATACACTATTGGACTACCTTCCCTAACTTTCGTGTTTGCCTCTTCTTTGTCTCACTTCTGATCCTTTGCTTCACTTCCCATATTGAACTATCTGCTCTTAAGCACTTGAGCCAAGTTCTGCTTTTAGGGGAACACAGGTCTTCCTCGTTGATCTGAGGAGTGGATCTACAGATGATATTCTAGGACAAAGTCATTCTGTGCTCCTCTGAGTGGTGAGGACCCTGGGCATACAGTAGGATTACAGTTAGTAGGGCTCTTACAAATGAAGACTGGGTTGAATTGTAAGTTTATTATGAAGCATTATGTCAGGCATGAATTGTAGAAATCACTGGCTTGTAGTAATAGTTTCAAAACCTCTGAAACATGCAGCGGTTTCAACAAAGTCAATGCCTAGTCAAGGTATATAACCAAAGAAAAATACTTCCATGACAGAATGTAAAACAAACAAGCAAAGAAACAAAAAGAAATTTCTCTAAGGATATACTAGGTTCCTCTGGAAATCAGGCCCAGAATGTAATAATAAAATGACCAAAAATGCAAAAGGAACATAATGCAGAGTCAGGAGTTTTCTTTATTGAGTTCTCTGATAGTGAAAGGCCAGAAATGTGGGACCCAGACTCTCCAGTAATATTTGAGTGAAAGAGCTTGAGAACATTGGATGTACACAGTGCCCCCTTTATTCTTGATGGAGGAAGTAACTACCCTTCATGAGGAAACCCACAGTCTTCTCAATTAAAGCAGTCAGGTGCCTCATGTTTTCTTGTACTGTGTTTTGAATGGGTTGGGACAAGTAGGGTAGAGGTAAGTAGGACAATACATAGAGCTCGATAGGGAATAATTTATTGAAATGAAGGTTTTTACTCATTACTCATGTCTAATATCTAGGGGATGACTCCTAGAAAAATATCTTAAAGTTCTTCTAGAAATAGCTTATGAAACTTGGAAACAAGAATGACCTATGGTCAACGAGGTAGAAATGTTTGAAATTCCTTAACAGAGTAAGGAGTGAGATAGTTCTGGACTAATGTTATAATGCATTTTTTTTAGGGATAATTCAGAACTTAACCACTTGACTATGTTCCTCAGGAGGACTAGAGGATACTCTTGCATAAAATAAAAATCACAAATAAGGAAAACCATTCTCTTCAATAAGGAATGATTTATTAAGGAATGAGGGGCACTAGCATGTGTGAAAAGTTCAGTGCTGTTTGCCTTTTTAAGTCAGAGTTAACAGTAGGACATATCCATGAACATGTGCTCTGTAGTGTCCTCAAAATTAATAGGACTCAAATTTCTGAAGTTCAGGAGTATCAATTAACTGAAAAGGAAAGGTGGATGTGATTACCTTAATGGGCAACCAGGTTGGTGTGGAAACCTGGATGCCTTTACTGCAGGGATCACTAGCAAAGTCTAAAGATCATAGTCTTCCTAGGATCAAGATACTTCTGCAGCCAACCAGGCTGGTTCTTGATTTACCATCTATGAAAAAAATAAGAAATTGAGAACTAAGAACAGCATGCTGACATAGGCTGCTACAATCACATTCCCTTACTAATTTCCAAGTCTAAACTAAATCTTGCATCCAGAGCCAAGGAGAATACAGTAAATAAAGGAGACAAACCTATAAGATATGAATTTTCCCAGTCTTTTCATAAAGCTATTCATCTATTGGAGTGAGAAAAAATGAATATTTTGACCATCCAGGAATATTAGTATTAGGTAGATTCCTGTGGTACCACAGGAATCCACACACAAAATGATCCTCCATGTAGAGAATAAGTCATCAAAAATAATCATGGTTCATGTCCATCTTAAGTGGTTTCCATGGGTCTGCGGACCCACACTCTGTTAATTTCCTTATCCCATAATGCAAATTATAATGAATATAGTTGATTGCTGACACTAACGGGGACATGGTAGAAAGAACCAAGTGTAACCCCCTAAACACAATCTAAGATAGACAACAGTATTAATATTGTACCAAGAAATACTTGCAACAACTAGAAACAACATCAAATATGCAAGCATTACAGGATGGTGGTTCCTATGATATTCCCTATCATCATTCCTGAAATAAGCAGGTGGGCCTTGGGAGATGATGGAGGAATACTATAAGCTTATCCAAGTAGTTCCAGTGGCAGCCATTCTGCAAGATGTGGTTCCTTCAGGAAACATATTAAAATAGCCTCTGAAACTGCATATGTAGCTATTTATCTAAAAAATGCATTTATCTCAATACATGCCAGTAAAGACAATAAAAAGTATTTTACTTTATGTGTGAAAGATAGAAGTACATACTCATTATTTAGTTCATAAATTTCAATTTCATTGTTTTCTGATATATAATAATTGTAAAAAACCTTGATATTCTTGATACTTTACAGACTTTGTTCTGATTCACTCTATTAATTAGATTATGCAAAAGAAGAAATGCCAAGTACCCTGGATGCCCTAGTAAAATACTTGTTTGATTAAAGCCTAAAATAAACTCAAGAGAAGTTCTGGTTAAACCACACAGATAAACTATTCAGAAGTCCATTGACTGTGAGTGTGTTAGACACATTCTGTAACATTAAAGGCAGAATGTTGCAATTTGCAACCTTCCTAATTTAAAAAAAAGACATTACTCAATGGACCTCTTTGTAATCTGAAGATAGGATACGAAACACTTGAAAACCTGGCACTTTTTTATTAATTAGATTAATCAGAATAGTTCAATTTTCAGTGGGTTTCAAAGCAAAGGAGGGCTCTGCAACAGAACTTGGGTGTGATGTTGGGATCAATTTCTAGCAATTGTTAAATAATTAAAAGTAATCATGATGAGCAAGACTGACATGAGGAGTCTACTATAGGATCACAAAAACTGACCCTGATTTATTGGCAGGATATCCTTCATCACCACAAAATAAGGAATCCAATATGCACTGAATGGTACATAAAAATGGTATAGGAATGATCTGGGGATATACCAGAAGCAGCCAGCCTAGTAGGATGAGAGAACTGCTTAATGATTTTCAGATAAAGTGCTCGCTGAAGGACACTATGACCTGGGGTGTGGCTCCATCATTCAAGATGAGGCAAATGTAATAAACTAATTCTACTTACTGCAATTGCTGATTTGTGGTGAGAAATACCTAGAACACATGAGTCCATAAACCAAGGATATAAAATAAAACCATACATGTTTTTACCATCACCCCCAGCAATCAACTTGTGATAGTTGTGTTTTGTGTTCAAGACAAGAAGACCTAACTCTCAAGACAGGAGAAGACAGTGGAGCTTATATCTAGGGATATAGTAAATATTTTAAGTGTTTTGAAGCTAAGACTATACCTGATTTTTTTGGTCTTCTCATACTAGTAGACCAAAGACTAATAAAGAGCTCTATTATAATGGTAGTGGACATTAAATTCCACAGTGAAAAGATGATTGGTTTGCTATTACACAATGGGAAGCAGAAGGCCAGAGAATGCATGAAGTGTCTCTTGGTACTTCCATGTCTGGTAATTATCATGAATGACACTTCTAGTAGCTCCAACCTTATGGAGTAAGGTGATTAAGAAGCAAGGACCTACATCTAAGATTACTCTAACCAGCAAAGCTATCATTTAGAATGGAAGGTCAGATAAAGTACTTCCCAGATAAAGTTCAAGGAGTTCATCATCACCAAATCCTTATTATAGGAAATGTTAAAAATGTACTCAAAATATATAAGATCAAAAAGTGTGAATAGTAAATGACAATAAACTCATAACTATCAATAACTGAATCTTAAACAAAAAAAAAACACCCCACAAATGCACACAAAAAATAAGCAAACAACTAAAACAGGAACAGAATCACAGAAATGGACCTGACATGGAGGGTTATCAGTAGGGACGGGGAGGAGGAGAATGGGGAGGAAGTACAGGTAAATAAAAAGCAGAACAGGTAGGCACAAAACAGACAGCAGGAGGTTAAGAATAGTACAAGAAATGGAAAAGCCAGAAAACTTACATGTGTGACCCATGGACATGAACTGTTGGAAGGTGGAATGCTGGAATGTGAGGGAGCAGTATAGGAGGGAGGAGTTTATCCCAATACTTGAATATTATTAAAAATATTTTATAAGGTAAAATTCTTTAAATTAAGTATAATGGATAACATTCTTTGATCTAGAATATTTTTTGTTAACACCTCTTTTAGTATTATTCAAGATAAAGTCACAAAATATATAACTATTTTTAAAAGGAAATTGTTATAAAGAAATACATTCAAATTTATTTGTCGATACATTCACTTGGAACATATAAGTAACATGGATGTGTGTGCCAAGCTATAGTGAAGTGATGTATGATTTGAGAATGTAAGACTAGAATGTATGAAAATAGGAAGTTTTTGTGTTTCAGTGCAGATATTAAGAGTAGTGCAATAAAAGATTATGAGATCCTTGTAACTGCCTGAGTGGACAGAGTTGAGCTCCTGAAAGGTGCCCTTGGGTGGAGTTATAGATTTTTAGGCTTTATTATGAGCTCTAGATTTCGACCTGTGGAGAACTGTATTAATTATCTGTCTAGGGTCCCTTAAACAAATGATATAATAGTGTTTGGGATCATTACTCAGCTTACCATGTCATTTTAAAGGGAGAAGATGAGGCAATTAGCCATGAACAGAGCAGAGTATTACCAGCCATAGGTGGGTCAATAAGTATTAGTCTAAGTACACATTAGCCAATGATATACTAAAGGCAATTTGGAAGGAAAGGCAGGGTGAATTCACATTGCCAAAATATGTGTTAAGTTCTGCTTTAAAACTTGTCTTGGTATTTAAAACATGCTTTATTTTATTTTGTATTAAAACTTAGAATGAGAGTTGCTAATTATTTTTATGTTTTCTTTAAGATAAAAATTGGAAGAATACAATATTTTAGAACAGAAAAATGTATACTCCATTTAAAAAGATAATTAAAGCTGAAGTGGTTAAGTTATTCTTCAAGCTATTAGCATGTTTTAAGTGGTGTTTCAATGACTTTCATGGTGAGACAAAGCTCAGTAATTGCTGTAAATGAATGCTTGATGTTATATACCTAATCAGAATAGGAGTCATTAAACTCAGGTTCCTTGATTTTTTTTTTCAATTAAAGTTTGCAATCAACATTGTTTTGTAATAGTTTCAGGTATGCATATTATGGTTAGACAAACATATATTTTACAAGTGTCTTTCCCAATACTTCAGGTACCTACCTAGTATCAAGTCACTTTATTTTAAATCCATTTATCAGTCCACTAACTTTCCTGGGGCATAGAAAACTTTTTAAAAAAGGAAAAAAAGTGATAAATGCAATTGTCTTCTAACAGATACAAGTACACACCCTTTCTCTCTTTTTCTCTTTCTCTCTCCCTTTCTCATAAATCATCATTTTATGGCTTTGTGCTTATATTTCATGTCCTACTTATTCATATAAGGTGGCAGGAAATTGATGGTGTCACAAAGAGTCAAGAGATATTTATAACAATGAAGAATAAACCTTGAAATAAAGACAAACTAAGAAATGTTGATGTTAGATGCTAGTAAGTCACACTGACAAAAATATATGATCCTATAAAAGTGTTGTATCGATGAATCTTTTCCATAATTTAAATTAGCTGGAGAAACAGCTATAGCTATGGAATTCTCTATGTTGCCACACTTTGTATTAAAAACACACATGCAGGCACAACCATTTATAGTGTGTTCTTGATGTAGATCTTATGATGAAAAGAGCATTATGAAATGGTGATCTTATTTCCTTTCTTTTTTTTGAGATTTTATTTATTTTTAGAGAGAAGGGAAGGGAGGGAGAACAAGAGAGAGAGAAACATCAATGTGTGGTTGCCTCTTATACATCCCCTACTGGGGACCTAGCCTGTAACCCCAACATGTGCCCTGACTGATTTGGTTCATAGGCCCATGCTCAATCCACTGAGCTACACCAGCCAGTGCTCATATTTCTATTAAACAATTCACACAGTTACAAGTTAAATCTAATAGAGAGAAATGGTCATATGGTTGTGCTATATAAAAGTTTCTCCCCAATTATTTGACTACCCACAAAAGAAAAAATATACCTATACACTATAAAGATTGGGTAGGTATTACCTTGATCAATTGCTCAAATTGATTTTTCTTAATATAAATATAGTGATCATTTTCTGCCTCCTAATGGAAAATATTAATCAGCTAAAATTAATTTGAAGCTATTTACCTTCTAACATTTTAATATAGAATATGTGATATTATATAATAAATTAAATAACATGAGGAAACAATGAGATATCCTGTAGGTGAATATTTTCTTTAAATTGACTGTATTTTTTTCCATTACCATTTAGTTCCCTTATACACCTTCCCCCCAGCAATCACCACACTGTTGTCCATGTCCATGCATCCTTTTGCTTTTTTGCTCAATCCCTCCACCTCTTAACCTACTCCCATCAACTAGCTGTCATCCTGCTCTCCATCTTGAAAGTCAATATCAAGAGAAAAAAAATACATGGGGGTTATTGTCTCTGATTTAATATGATGAAAAAAAACCTTACAAATAAATTCATTAATCTTGATTAAATACTTCAAACATCATTTTTGGGAAAAGAGAAATTTGAATTGGACAGTACAGTGGCTAATAAGATATTATTTATTTTCTTAGATGTGATGATATTGTGCTTCTGTAAGTCAATGATATCATTACCCTTATACATTTCATGATAAATTATTTAAGTATAAAGTGTCATTGATACCTGCAAATACCTTTCAAATCATTTGTTTTAATAATATATGAGTACAGTGTGGGGCAAGAGTAGGTTTGCATAAACCTATTCTTGTTTGTATAAAAATAATATAATAATAAATAATAATACAAGAATAAACTCTGTGTTGTGTGTTCACAGCTTTAAACCCACTTTTTCCCCACCTTGTATATAGAACAGTGAAAGAAGGTGTGAAAGAGAGAGAGAAAGAGAAAAATATATGAAAATATGGTAAAATATTAAAATGTATTGAATCCCATAAAAATATTTGTGTCCTTTATATTGCCTTTTAGATTCCTTTGAGAATACTTATTTTTAATTAAAAATTGAGAAAATTAAGAAAGTTAGTGTTATTATTCCAATTTTATCAGCAATTGAAATTGTACGATATATATGCATATAACATCCTTCTATTGCACTTCGAACTTATCTTTTATTTATGGCCAACACCATGTCTTTGGTCATAGGAAGGACTCCACTCCTTGCAATAAATAGTGTTTATTCTCTCCCATGTACATCAGGATCAGTTTCATTTCCTCTAGCCCAAACTGTTTTGTCATGCTACTTCAGGCTTTCTTTAAAGAGAACGATTTTTTTCCCCTGCTCTCCTCCTTGCCATTCAGTTAAAACTAGTTTTTGTCATCTTTCAATAGCTACCATGGCGATCATGATAGCATTCATTTAATTGCCAAGTCATGCCACCACAATGTGATGCTGGATGATATAGAAAAGAATGTTTTTAATTTAGTCTTCTCATTATTTTTATTATTATTAGATATATTTGTGTTCATATGTGTGTATGTGATTGTGTGAATATATAATTGTGTGTTTTAAATGCTAGTTAGGACAGATTCTAAGAGAAATAAAAAGTGAATAATGCAGAATAGATATGTTCCTGAAAGTTATGACAAAAATAACTTGGTTAATATGTACCCAATAATATCTATGGTAAAACATAAAAATGAAACTTAACATTTATTCTTAAGCAAAATTAGAACACCCTTTTAAAAAGAATGAACAAAAATGAAGCAATTTGAGGTATTGTGTTCAACAGCCTCTTCTCAATAAAACATGAGTAATCTTATTAAAATTAACCATGTGTGCTCTCATGAATTTAAGAATATTAAATCACTCAGTATTTCTCATAAGGCTCAAATTCCAAATAAATCATGGACTAAATCTACTTATTTTCTGTTTTTAAAAAGTGAATAATGTTTTTATATAAAGCAAATATAGTAATCATTATTGATAAAATTTACTGAGCTTGATGCAAGCAAAATATTATGTTATATATATATATATATATATATATATATATATATATATATTTAGGTGTCACCTATTTCTGGTACAAAGTGGTTACTGCATTTGTAGATGATGAAGCTGAGACTAAAGATTGGAGAAAGTTCAATGACATATAGCTAATAAGCTGAAAAAAATAGAAATTGAAGCCATGTTTTTCTGACTCAAAAATCCTTGCTATATCCTTTCTATTTCATTAACTTTATATTGAATATTTTCCAATTTGATAAGCAGACATTGTCCTCACTCAATTCACTCATTCATTAGTTATTGAATATCTAATAAGTACCAGTCATTGTTCTAAATGATGGAATGCATCATCAAAGAAAAGATCCAATGAAAAAAGCTGCATGCATGAAATCATTTTTAAAACAATAGTGTTATATATCATTGTTTTCCTAAGGTTTTCTTTGCCAAAAAATCTACATTTTAACTCTTAATTTTGTTGTAACATTTTTTTAGTACTGTCCATTTATTAACTTGGAGCTTTTGTGTATTAGTTTCCTACTGAAGCTGAAATGATCTACTACACACGAAAAACAAAGTATTTATTATCTTACAGTCCTATAGACCAGAAGAATGACATAGGCCTCACATGACTAAACTTAACTTACCAGGATACTCTAGGCAGGCATTTATTTCCTTGCCTTTCCCAGCCTCTAGAGGCTACCTAAATTCATTCATTCATTCTTCCTTTCTTTATTGTATGTAATTAAAAATATTTATTAATTTTAGAGAGAGATAGATAAAGAGAGAGAGAGATGTTTCACTTATTTATGCATTTTTTGGTGGATACTAGTATGTGTCCTGATGGAAAATTGATCAAACCCACAACCATGGTGCATGGGGGTGATATTCTAACAAATTGAGCTACCTGCATTTCTTTCATCAAGCAAAGTTTCCTCTGTAACCATTCTTCCACAGTAATTCCTCATCTGCTCTCCACCATTTAATGACCCATGCAATTAGATTGGATCCACCTTGATACTCCAGAATAATTGCCCCCTCTTAAGGTCCTTGACTTAAATCACATCTGCAAAGTTCCTTTTGCCAGATGGGTCAACAAATTGTGTGTGTCTTCCTATACTTCAACTTTTATATTACTGATGAATAGTATAAAATCTTGGTTCAGCCCTAAGAAGTAAGGCAATATGTATGAAAATTATAATAGAGCCATGGTTCAGTTGGTTAGCATTGTCCTGATACGCCAGATTTGCAGGTTTGGTCTCCAGTCAGGGCACATGCAAGAACTGATGATGAATGCATCAATAAGTGGAACAACAAATTGATCTCTCTCAAATCAGTAAATAAAAAGCTTTCTCTCTCAAATCAATAAATAAAAAGCTTAAAATGAAAAATTAAAATAGAAATATCTTCAGTTTATAGATTAAGTTTCTTTCCTTTGGTGCTTGTGGAACATTCAAAATGAGACATCCAATATACAGTTGTTCCAGATGTATTTACTGGGTAAAATCCTTTTAAATCCCATGCTTTATAGTTAGCTAACTTTGGACATAGTGCCCGATATATCTGGTCTCCATTATCCATGATGTAGTTAATGTAAAGACAAACAATTTAAATAAAATGATATAAGAATGTCTGGTACATATATGTACTCGCATAGTTATAAGTTATTATATAAAGAATAATTAATATCCTTATCATTACTATTTTCTGGAGGTTACCTGTGAGCACTATAATCTAAATTTAAGATTTCTGAGATATCAACATTTGAACTAGTTAAAATACCTGAGATTTTCAAGGAAGAACAGTTGGAATGAGGGGAGGCAAAAGTTAAATATCAGAAATATCAAAAATTGGCTAAGATCATAAGACAGTGAACTCTTAGGCATAAATCTAGTAAAATATGTAAAAGATCTAAATGAGAATAACTTCATCACTCTGATAAAAGAAATAAAAGAAAAATTAAACAAGTGGGGAGATATTCTATATCCATAGATAGAAAGACCAAATATTGCCAAGATTTCAGTTGTTAACAACCTGATTTATAGATTCAACATTTTTGTGGACGGTTATCTGTTTCTGTCTCATAAGTTGTGGAAAAGTGTCACACTGAATTTCAGTGTCCCTTCTCTGCTGATATTACTCTTTTCTACCCATACTGTAGAAGGTCAAAGCTTACTGTGTGTCCTGCACAGAACACCTGCTGATATCCTCATCTTTCAAGATGCTATTAGGGATCCAAAAGTAAAATCCCCCTCACTAACACTGAGCTTGTTCTTAATGCCCATACAATTCAAAAGTCCCCTTTTTAGATAAGAACATACAAATTACTTTTTAAAGGTAAATATATATTTAGAAAAAGAAAATCACGGCATATTTTCTATTTTAAAGTCTAAAACCACAATTTTTTTTTAAATAATTACTTGTACAACAAATCTCTGTAAGTTTTTTTTTTATTCTTGTTGCTTTAATTCTTATGGAAAATAAGGTGGAAATACAGTGAGGAATAGCCCAAACACAGATATATTGTGAAGTACAACCATCATTGGTGATAGATTACTTAGGGTGGAGAGTCGGTGAGAGTCATTGAATGAGATAATTCAAGGACAATGAAAAACAGTGAATTATCATGCCATTTATGAAGATGAGACACCCTGCAGAAGGACCACAGTTGGTAGTGCTAGTAATTTAAGATTAAATCAAACTTTTAGTTCAGGAAATTTTAATGTTGAGATACTTGAAAGATTTTTGTAGGCACTTAAATGTAAAAATCAAGAGTTTTGCAAAGAGGTCTTGGGATGGAGATAGTACCACAACTGATTTAAACTTACCCAATAATCCCACTATCCATTTCTTCAAAGATTGGAGTAGATTGAATATTTGTTTTCAGTTCAAATGACAACATTTGAAATATGTCTCAGTAACTTGTTCTAGACAAAGTAGCACAGAGCAGATGATGGCACTGTAGCATTTTTCACCTTTCAGAATCTGTCTCATTAGTCTATACTCTGGCATTTCAATCCTACTTATACCATGTGCTATAATGGGAAGAACCAAAAAGTTACTCCCACTTCTTTTATTTATTTTCCATCATGGAAAACACACACAGAGAGACACAAACACTACAGTGTTTTGAGCAACTATATTTAGTACAGAAGACAATTATATTTTATTTCTTTTTATTTATTTATTTATTTATTTATTTTTAGAAAGAGGGGATGGGAGGGAGAAATAGAGGGAGAGACACATTAATGTGTGGTTACCTCTTGTGTGCCTCCTACTGGGGACCTGACTGGCAACCCACACATGTGTCAGGACTGGAAATTGAACTGGCAACCCTTTGGTTTTCAGGCCATAGCTCAATCCACTGAGCCACAATTAACATACTCTGACTTTCATGGAGGAACTGACAAAGCCTGCAACATATTCTAAGGCAAATATCACAATGAATGATATATTGAGGAGGAATAGTTTCAATTATTGAAAAAGCTTTGTATTCCATTAAAAAATCTGAACCATAGTCATTTCCTCTTTTCAGTGTATCCTTCTGAAAGCTGCCCCTTTAATTAAGGTGATTGTAAACTGTGATTAAAACATTTTCTCTGAGTTAAATGAAAATCAGCTGTCCTCAAAAAGTTTGGGTTGAATGTTATTTAGAATATAAATCACTGGTCCTGGAGTCAAAGTACCTGTGCCTTCATGTTCAATAGGTTTGCTAAATATCCGGCTCTTTATTTAATCAAATAATTAATTGAAACTCTTAATTCCTCTTTTCCATCATAGAACAATATAACCTTCTCAAATTTGAACATTTGAAAGTATTAAAATTGGATATTACAGGTAGTGGGACAAATCTACACTGGGTAATACTTCATGGGATGCAGTGAGTAGAGCAGAATGTTTTTCTGTGATATTCTTGCCAAGACTATATAACCTGAAATCATATGAAAATATCAAATACACCCAAATGTAGGGATAAGTTAAAAAATAGCTGGCCTCTAATCATTAAGAATATAAGGAACATATAAGTCAAGGAAATACTAAGAATATGTTCAAAACTGATGGAGAATAAACAGATGACTGCCAAACAAAATGAGTGACACTCCTTGTAACTAACTAGAAAAAATAGGGACAGACTTATAAATGGAGAGCAGGATGTCAGCTAGTGTCAGGGGTTGGGGGAAGTTGAGGGGTGGAGGGATTGGGCAAAAAAGGAGAAATGACTCATGTACATGGACAACAGTGTGGTGATTGTTGAGGGGAGGGGGGTGTAAAAGGGTATGGTAATGGAAAACTACAATAAAGATTAAATTACAAAAAAGAAACTCCAGCTACACAAGAAATTATTGAGACAATAGCTTTAATGAGGCTTGAGGATTACACGGCATAAATGCCTCATTATTAAATATCTGGTTTTCATGGTTACACTATAGCAATGTGAGAACATGTCCTTGTTTGTAGTTAATGCATAGTATAATATTTAGGCATGACAGGACATCAAGACAACAAAAGTCTCTCAAAGAACAGTTTATTGTAGGATAATTGAAAAAGGTTTTAATGATTAGTTTGTTCAACTTGAAAAACTGTTTAGTAATATTTGCAGGAGTAAATAACATTTAGTACACATATGCACCTCCTAATACAGTTCAATTTTTTAAAGATGCCTATGTATGAAACATATTTTTGTTTTAATAATTCCAGGACATATTTTTAGTATAGTTGACTTTAAGCAATCTTAATTAAAGATTTTATTACATGTCATATTAGCCATATTAAAATATCAACCAATCATATTGGTTGATATTAAATCTGATTTAAATCTAAATGTATCATAGTACATTGGTTTGTATTGGGTTGCAGTAATTAGCAGACAATATTAGATAAACCATGGAAAAATAAGTTAATGATTTATTATTACTTTACAATAATATCATTTGACATTTTGGAAGACTGAAACATGATTACAATACATTGAAAACACCTATTCCCTAGGCAATATGTATTTGGTGATTTACAATATTTATTATGTGACAATATAATGTAGCTAATGAAGAAAATTACAATGATGTACATTAATTAAAAGATAAATCTATATCAGATTGCTGGGGTACATTGAAATAAATAATCCAGAATATTTTAGAAATGTTATTATTAAGTTTTGCATTTAGCACTTCAATATTTTGTATAACGATTTCCAAAACGTTAAAACACTGGATACTTTGCAAATTGATATTTCTCTTATAATTGTTATTTCTTTGAAATTTTAGTTAAGACAGCCAATTTGCTTTACTGGAACATTTTTTAATATTTTTGACTCAATGATAATATGCATCAATATATAATTTAGTCAGCTAGAGAAAACTTGCTTTTAAGTAGATCTAAGGAGGGTGTATTTTTCTTGTATGACTGCATTTTCAAAAACACTATTCTATAGAGCAAAGAAGCTTTTATATGTCATCTCTTGTGGGTTCCTGTTGAGCCAAGGAAGAGTCAGGAAAAGCAAGCACCTGGAGTTGATCATGCTGATTGAATGACTCTGGTGCACTTCCTAGATTTTCTGAAAATCTCTTTTATCTGTGGATTTTGCATTTGAGGCCATTTTAAAGCAATAAATGTATTTCTTTTTATATTTGGAATCAATTCAGTGTTCTATCTATATCTACCTCCTGCACTCCATTTCCTAAATAACCTCCCTATTCATTAACAATTCGTTGCCAATGCTGGAACCAATGAAGTGCACTCATACAATTTGTGTTCAAATCATAAAAATGACCTCAAAGGCAAAGAGTTATTTTCTGGTTCTTCCACCTTTGAAGTCATTATTGCTTAATTTTTCATTGCTGTCCGAATGCCACAGAAACATTAGCAGCAGATTCATGAATTACTAATGTGGTGCTTAGAGGTGAAATGTAAAGACCATCAAACTCGGAGTATTTGCATATACATTGCAGATAATTAAGTGGCCAATGGGCAATGTTCTCCCCTCCTGTTTGGGGGGTATTCAAAGATGACAGGATATTTAATATAATATGTTCCTCAGCATTAACCCCACTTTAAATGTCCAGGTGAAATATTTTACATATTTCAGGGTGCATGGACTTCATGTCCAATGCTGCTGATTTGTTTTTTATCCTAAGGCTAATATAAAATAGTCAAATTTTATGTGAAAACCACAAGCTGTCAGCATAAATGTAATTCTTTGTTTTGCTTTGCTTTTGTAAGTTTAACAGTCTCTTTTGATCAATATGAGATGATGACATTTGCTTAATAACTAGCTGGAGAATCCACATTGCCCTTAATGTTATTTTATTAAAAATTAGCAATCTGTGAAAATAAAAATGCAAAAAACAGGTGGGAACACTATTTTATTCAAAAGCTGGCATGTGTTTTCTTAATTATATATGGTTTGATACCTCTAGGTCATTTGCTTTAATATTTGAAAACAGTAACACCAAGTATTTATTGCAGTGTTCCAAAGTTTACAATGTGTTTGCAAATGCATTTTCTCATTTGATACAACAAATCTGTAAGCAAAATAATTGACAACCCGATTTTCAGCTATAAACATTGTTATTTAGAATCAAATGAGACAAGCAGAATTTATCTTTGTCTCTCATTTACATACATATAGTAAGCAGGCTTTAAACAATTGCTACTCAGACAGAAATTAAATTATGTATGGAATCTAAAAAAGCAGATGATTATTTTTCTGTACTTGGTCCTTCTTTATTAATTACATGTCATAGATAGCAAAAAATATGTCCTTTTATACTGAATAAAAGGATGGTAATGGAGAGTTGCTCTCAAATTTTGTCATTTTATAACAACCCAGTATTTGTTTGTTTAAGTCTCCTTTGAAATGTCAGATTTTATTCAACAGATGTTTAGTGAGCTATTATTTTAAACCAGCAAAGGGAATAAAAACATAATCTGAAAGTATATTCTTTTTTTACATAGAACTTTTTGAAGACACAGTAACAACTTAAAGATAAATGGGAAACAAGGCTTTAGGATCTTACAGTAAGCCAACACTTTTAAGGGTTGTGGAATTATAGAATAGCATGTATTTTTCATACTTTTTCGAGTAATGAACTCCACAGCATGCCATGAAACTCATGATCTCATTAGAAATTTTGGGCTGAGTTTGGCAAAAGTACTACCTTTGAAGGTTAATAACTAGGATTAAAATAAAGCTTCATGTTTAATAAGACATGAAGTTGAACTTGGACAGAGGTAGAATACATGTTATATTGCAAGTTGCTACACTTCCAATAAAAGTAGGATGAAAGTTATTGCCATAGTACTCAGTAGGAAGGGTTTCCAATGGTTTCATCTATATCTTTGTATTTCCTAATAATAAAACAGAATTCCTCATATTGTAACAAACCTAGAACCAACCTCAGTGGATTGAAAACAAAGTAGATAAAAGCCAAATCAATCATATGTATAAACACCGTCATAGCTACCACCTATCACCGACACCAGCCACAAATTAAATAGGGGTATGACAGTTGCTTTTGCAGCTATGTCATTTAAAATAGACATCTTTATTTATTTTTTTCCGAGAGATTTGAATGCTTTAAATTTTGAAGGAATTTTATTCATTGGTCTGTTATAGTTTGGCATCTCTCTGACATGCTTATTTTCCCACTGTCCCAAAATCTAGTGAAGAAGCATATGCCTAAGTATATGCCAACCAGAGGAATCCAGACCCAAGTGCTGGTGATGAAAAAAAGGTACAGAAGGAGAGGGGGGAATAGATAGAGTCACAAGAAAGTAAGACTTAGACTGTTAACAGTTCTCGTGAAAGAAAGGCACATAGGTGAAATACCTGGCAGACAAGTGGCAATGGTATAGGAAGCAATAATGCTTGAAGCAAATTCAAGGTTCTGGCACAGTAAAGTCAATGATATAAATGATGGAGTGTAGTGCTCTGTGGTTATGGACAGAAAAGGACCCATGGGCAAAGCCAAAGAGGGGAAGCATGGAGGGTGGGAGGTGGGCATGGCTGGGTGGAGGAAGGTGGTGGTGGGGAAATGGAACAACTGTACTTGAACAACAATAAAAAAAGAGAAAAAAAAAAGGTTTTAACAACTTAGCCTTGACTGTACTTTATCAGCCATGTCTTTGATAATTTGTGCTGTCCGAAGTTTGCATATCAAAACAAAAACAAAAGCATATCCTTATAATCTTTGGACACAATAAAGTTATAAAGCTTTTTATTGATATGTCTTCTCTCTGGTGAACTTTGTTAATCTTCTTTATACTTTATTTTGCACATATGGCTCAAATTACCTCTAACAGTATGCAGGAAAGAGTAGCTTGTATACAATCACAATATAGCATCATCTAAACTTTTAATTTTAAAAACTGAAGAAAAATATAATTAAAATAAATTTTAAAAGACAATGCTTAGATTATTTGAAATTATGTGGAAATTTCTCAAGCTACCTATCTTTTACTGTAATCTTTTAAGCTTGAAATTTCCTTTTAAGGTAATAAAAATTTAATTTAAGCTTGAAGTAAATTTTTGTATGTTTGATTGCTCAATGAAAAATAATGATTTTTGTTTGTTTTCTGAACTTAAAAAAGGGAGACTTCTTCTGAGTACCTATTTTCTTTCTTACTTTAGTGCTTTTCACCAGTTCAAAAGATGATGATTCCTTTTCATCTTTTGATTGTCAAGTATTTTCAAAGTAGTCAGAAACAAGAAAATAACATTTTGCATTGCCAGCAACGTTCGATGTCACAATATCAATTTTGCAAGAAATTGTAATGACAAAAATAATTGTGACAGTCAGGTCTCGATAGCCACTGGGTATTGTCTTTGAAGTACTAAATTCAAAGATTTTTAGGTGACTTCCTTACTGCTACAAAATCTACCAGAAGGTAAAAAAGCAGAAATACATCCTTTTCTTACAAAAGCATGAACAATTATAAGTGAAAATCTGCTAACAATGAGCGAAGCTTGATGGCATGTTACTAGGTACTCACACACTTGACAGTCTTCTATATATTAGGAAACATACTAATTTTGACCTGACATCTATCCACTTGCCAGCAGATCTACCTACCTACATACATACCTACCTTTACCAGTAGTTCACAGTTTTAATTAGGACGGTTATCGCTTGATACAGTGATCTTATGATTACATTCTCTTAAATCTATTGGATTAATTAATATTAACATTGTATTACAGGTGTCATTTTTTTTTCCTGAATTTTGGAAACTCTCCTATCTCCTCATGTGAGAAGAAAAATACTATGTCATGTGTTCTTCAATTTGGAAGAACTAGTTCCAGGAAGAGTTAGGAACTAATAAAGACCTTGCAGGACATGGGTTAAAATCTGTTACCTCATCATTACCCCCTCATCCTATCTTGTTTAATTTCAGCAGGTCATCCATTTGTGCTACTCTCATTTCATCATCTGCAACACAACATTCAGGAGGCACTGAAATCTTTACACCCATTCCTCTATCTTCTAAAGGGAACCTCTTCATTGTGACCCAAAACAGTAATTAGGTCTTTCTGCTCTACCTACCATACTAAACCAGACAGCAGGCTGACATGAACTTCCTCACCAGTTCTCAGAATTCAGTAAAATCTAACCCTAGTGAGCCTACAATATTTGTAATATAATTATACTTCTCTAAATAAACTTTAATGAATAAAAATGTCTCCAGAAGTAATTTCAAGAAATAGAAACTTTAGAATTGGCCCTATGACTTAGTTCTGAGTTAGATGTGAATCTTAATGGCCCTATGGCAAGCACCTTCCTTCCCCTCAATATTTCAGCCAAAATTACAAACTGTAGTCTTACAGGATGTCTTGGTCAATGTTATAAGCTTCCACAGGCCTTGCTTCTTGAGAAATAACTGATTTTACAATAAATAAAGCACAACTATTGACTCAGGCTCACAGAGCTGTCTAGTTGTAACAAATTCCCCAACACTCTAAAGCAGCTTGTCTAATAGAACTATAGAATAACTTTAAAAAGATTAATTTACAGTGGCAGCTAAATCACTCTAAAATAATCAAAACAATTACCATCAAAATTCCATCACTGACATGAGAGCTATAAATTCATATGGGGATATAAATGACTAAAGTAGCCAAAATGATTGTGACATGAGGAGAAACTAAGGAAAGGAATAATATGACAACATGTCAAGACTTATTTTAAAATTACAGCAATTAAGACAGTAGGCTATTGGTTAGATCATCAGAACAGATACAAAAAAAAAAAACAAGCTCACACTTATGTGTAATTCTGACTTATATCCTACATTGTAATGATGAATATTGCTAGGTCATTTGGACATATTTATTAAAAAGTAAACAATTGTAAGTTATGTTATAAACAAAACAAATCCAGATGATCAAGGGTCTAAATATGAAAATTAAAACAACAAAGTTTTTAGAGTTCAAGATTCAGCTCTACCACATAAAAAAGTTTGAAGTTGTCACTTCCATTCTTAAAACAAGAAGGAAACTGAACAAACTGATAATCAACTCTTTCTTGGACCCATCAGAGAACTGAGGTTGATATGCAAACCCCTCCTGCAACATCTGGAGAGGCAGGAGGCTACAGAAATCACATCTGAGCTCTGCTTATCCAGAGCAAAGGCTATAGGAGCCATCAGCTGATGGGAACACTCAAATGGTAATTCTGACAAATTGCTGAGGACTGATATAGGCTAGAGTAAGAGTAGTGAACTCCTCAGACCTGGAGACTTATTGGGGTCTCCAGACTCCAAAACTTTGGTTTTTATTTTATGTTTGATTTCCAGAACCCTCAGCAGGTTTTCATGGTGAAGAGTGAGAAAGATCCCCTTGTGGCTTGGGAAGGTGGAAGGGAAATATAACCATTATAAAATAAATTCAGGGCAGCAGTCTCCATGAAAGGTGATTCTACAGTGAAAGTGACTTTACCAGAGATTTACCCCATCTCAGGGAAAAGCATTTCTTCCACTCTAGCCTCCTCTGAATTTCCTGTATCTCCTAGCCACATTAAAATATATCTATAGCTTTCCTCTGGATAGTGTGGCTCAGTGGACTGAGCACCGTGCTGTGAACCAAACCATCACAGGTTCAATTCCCAGTCAGGGCACATGCCTGGGTCGCGGACCAGGTCCCCAACCTGTAGTGGGTGCATTCAAGAGGCAACCACACATTGATTCTTCTTTCCCTTTCTTTCTCCCTTCTTTTCTCTCTTTAAATATAAATAAGTAAAATTTTCCAAAAAATAAAATGTATCTATTGATTTACAGTAAAGTCCTATTTAATTCATTGTCTATTACCCAATACATAATGTCTGGATTTTGACATAGAGTTATAAGGCATGCTAAAAGGCAAGAGAAAGAACAGTCTAAGAGACAAAGTAAGCATCCAAGTAAAACTCATGGCAAGTAGGGTAGAATTTGCAGATGGGGAATGTAATGTAGTATGTTAAAGTATTGATGAAAAAGTGAATAACTAGAAAGAATAAATGGGTAATATAAGCAGAGAGATGGAAACTAAGAAAAAAATCAAGCGGATATGTTATAATAAAAATGCTGTAACAGGAATGAAGAATAACTTTGATGGCCTCATCAATACATTCAACACAGCTGAGGAAACATATCAGTGAACTTGAATTTTGCCAATAGAAACCTCCCAAACTAAAATTAAAATCAAAGAATAAATGATAAACCCTTAATATAAACATTCGGAGAACTGAGATAAAATTTTAAGAACTGTATCCTATGCATAGTGAAATACCAGAAGGAGATGGAGTAGAGAAATGTTTGAAATAATGACTCAAAATTTCCAAAAGTAATGACAGTGGCCATACCACAGACCTAGATAACTTAGAAAACACCAAGAAAGTTCATATCATAAAATATGAGCTTAGTTATATCACATGCACACAGCAGAAAACTGCAGAGAAAAAGAAAATCATCAAAGAAACTAGATGGGGCCTCTTAGGAATAACATTAGAAATTAGGACATACTTATCATCAGAAATATGTGAGTAGGATGAGAGTGAAGTGAAATATTTAAGGTATAAAGAGAACAAAATTACAAATTTATCTATATTCAGAGAAACTATTGTTCAAATGTGAAATGGAAAGAAAGACTTTTTCGATGAACAAAACTGAGTGAATTGTCAGCAGAACTGCCATTCAGGAAGTGTTGTAAGAAGCTCTTCAGGAGGAAGGAAAATGATATAGGTCAGGAACATCAATTTACAAAAAGAAATGAAGAACATCAGTAAGAGTAAACTGATGGTAAAGTAAAATCTTATATTTTTTTCTATTCTCAATTAATTTAATGTATAACTTTTTAAAAGTAATTATAGGTACAATGTTTGAGGTTATTACAACATATGGATAAGCAAATGAAATAAGAAATAACATAATAGGAAAGAAAAATTAAGTATCCTTGGTTATAAGGTGTCTATGTTCATTGCACTAGAAGGGCTATAGGGTTATGTAAAGATAAATAGATTTGAATTAGTTATAAATGTATGTTGTAAACTCTGGGACAACCACTAAAGCAATCTAATAAAGAACAGATAGAAGGCAGGGAGGAAATGAACAAAGAAAAATTATAGCAGAAAATGTGGTAGACATTAATTTCATTATTTCTATAATCACTTTAAATGTAAAACATCCAAATATAACAAATAAAAGATAAATATAAACAAAATGTATAAAAATAAGGTCAAACTATTTATTTTATGTAAGAAACTCACTTTAAATATATACTGAGAAAGTATAATAACAGTAAAGAAAAAGATCCAATAGTAAGTGATAATATAAGAAAAGCTGGGTACTTATGCTAATTTATTTTTTCTTTGTTTTAAATATATTTTTTGATTATGCTATTACAGTTGTCCCAAATTTTCCTCTTTGTCCCTTTCCACACAGTGTGTCCCCATCCCCCCCATCAATCCCGCCCCTTAGTTCATGTCCATGTGTCATGCACATAGCTCTTTGGCTTCTCCATTTCCTATACCCTTCTTAATATCCCCCTGTCTATTCTGCAACTATCAATTTGTTTTTAATTCCTGCACCTTTTTCCTCATTCTCGTGCTTCCCCCTCTCAACTGATAAGTCTCCAAATGACCTCCATTTCTATGATTCTGTTTCTGTTCTGCTTTTTTGTTTAGTTTGTGCTTTTTTTTTTTTTCAGATTCAGTTGTTGATGGTTGTGAATTTATCTCCATTTTAATGTTCATAGTTTTGATCTTCTTTTTCTTAAATAAACTCCTTTTACATTTCATACAATAATTGCTTGGTGATGATGAACTCCTTTTGTTTTACCTTGTCTGGGAAGCACTTTATCTGCCCTTCAATTCTCCATGATAGCTTTACTGGACAGAGTTATCTAGGCTTTATGTCCTTGTTTTTCATCACTCTGAGTACTTTTTGCCAGTCCCTTCTAGCCTGCCAAGTTTCTTTGGATCTGTAATAACTAGATAGTACAGGATCTGTAAAATAACCACTTGAAGATTACTTGGACTTGAATCGTGAAAGGAAAAAAATAAAGCCCAAAATGACTCAGACTTTGGGAGCAAGTGGGTAAGTAGAAGTGCCTTTAACTGGAGTAGGGCAACCTGGGGGAGATAGACAACTATATTTTGAATATATTCTACTTGAGATTCTTTCTAGAGATTCAGATGGAAAAAAGTTGGTCAAGTGGTTTAGAGTTATGAGTTCATTGGTGAAGTGAGCTGTAGGAATGGATTTAATGTAGAGATGACATTTATTTTTTTTTAAAGATTTTATTTATTTATTTTTTTTAGAGAGGGAAGGGAGGGAGATAGAGAGAGAGAGAGAGAGAAACATCAATGTGCGGTTGCTGGGGGTCATGGCCTGCAACCCAGGCATGTGCCCTGGCTGGGAATCGAACCTGCGGCACTTTGCTTCGCAGCCCGCGCTCAATCCACTGAGCTACGCCAGCCAGGGCAGAGATGACATTTAAATTCATGGTACAAGAGGCACTGAGAGCTACAAGGAGAAAGAGATTAAGAAACAAAAATGAGAGATTTCCAAGACCGAGGTCAGTGCTCCAAAATACATAACATGAGCAAAGAAGCCCAAGTCTACAAGTAGCCTTACTTCTGCAAACATTAAAATGTAGCAATGATGAATATTTTGGGCAATCAAAATATATTGTGAAGTTTCATAATTTTATAAATTTACACTTAATACTCCTTTTGCCTAAAACAACCTTTCCCACCCCTTGACACAGTAAAAAACATGGATTATTTAATGCTCATATAGTATAATTTTTTAATAATTATTATTTTTTAATCTTCCCTTTCTTCATTGAGGAACAATCTTTATAAATAAGTTTCGCTTTTATTACAGTTTCAAAGTTTTATAAAGTTTTTTCCTTTGTTATTGGAAACCCCTTGAAAACATAGTTTTATTCCTTTCCTAGTACCAGATATGTCTCAATCACTGTAATATAATACATAATTAATAAGTATTGTTGAGTTAATTTTTGATTATCCCTATTTGTCTTCAGGGAGAAAGTGATATTAAACTCTTGTCTCTACATAAGATAGAGTTAAGTAGCTCTATAGAATATTTTTAAATGTATTTCCATAAAATTGTTATTTTTCTCTGAAACAAAGCATATGAGCTTAGTTTGTAATACAGCCTGTGCAAGTTAGACATGCCTTGAAATAATTTGCTTGTTACTATAATTTGTCTTATTGAATAAACCATCAGTGGTTTTAGAAGAGAAAGCACATTCTTTGATCAGCATATTAATTTTATGTTCTTCTTTATAGTTATGTTAATTTCTGTTACTTTAATACATATTTGTAGTTTATTTTTTCTTGGAAGAGTTTGTTGCATGTTTGTCATCTAATATGTGCAAGAAGGCAAATTACTGGAGAAGAAAAACGGGAAAATTTTAAAGGTATTGATCTAATTGTAAAATATATTAGCCTGGGTTTGCTATCAAGAACAAGTTCTATTTTTCATTCTGATCAAGTCAATTAACTCTTTTCAGAAGTAAAGCCCTTTTTATTAGAGGACAAAGTCTCTACCGAAGCTAATTCT
Source organism: Phyllostomus discolor (assembly GCF_004126475.2). Lineage (NCBI taxonomy): Eukaryota > Metazoa > Chordata > Mammalia > Chiroptera > Phyllostomidae > Phyllostomus > Phyllostomus discolor. The sequence goes on from NC_040903.2 coordinate 38,823,100, forward strand.
GCGACCTGGAAAAAGTTATTGATCCAAAACTGAGTAATACACTCTTTTCTAACCTACAGGTTATAGCTCTTTGGGCTAAATAATTTCTCTATTGTCCTCTTTGGGGAGGTTGTTTACCAAGATCAATTTTTTCATTGGATCTGTGTGTATATGCATCACAGAGAAAACAAAAAGAACCAAGAACAGTATGATTTTGCCATGTTGCTTTTAATGTTGCTATCAAGTGTGTGCCAAAGCACCTAAACTCTTTAATTTATAAAGATAATTAATCCCCCTAGAGAATTACTATTGAATCATTAAATGTGTTCAATCAGGCATAAAAGCAAAGGTTTCCTTGGACAAAGAAGAAAAATAAAAGAAGGGAAACTCCCAATAACATCCACTAAGATGTTGAGTGGTTGTGAATACAAAAGCAAGTTCAAAAGAACTAAAATTTTAAAAACGAAACATAAAACTTAGCTCCAAATATCATTTTAGGAAACTGGGTCTATTGATGTATTAATAAAAATATCCTATAATTTTTCTGTAAAAGTTTCCCTAACAGTATTTACATTTCAAATTTAATTTTACTTATTTTTTAGATTTTTAGTTTATTTTTTTGATTTTTTAAAATAAATCTGCAGCCCTCCCGCAGCTGCCAATTTTATGGGGACCCTTGTCTCTTTTGCACTTTGCACCATGTGTGTATTCAGGAGAGGGCATCCCTGTGAATGGGATAACGCTGTGAAACAGTATTAGATAATAGTTAATGTAGTAAGCCAGACTGCCCGAGTTTAAGCCAGCTTTTTACCAATGATTAGCTGGAATGACCTCTTGCAAGTGCCTTAACTGCTCTGTTCCTCAATTTTCTCATCAGTAAAATGGTGACAATAATAATACTTACCATAGAACAGTCATGAGGATTAAGTGAATTAATATGCATACAATGTTCGGAATGTTGCTTGACATAATGTAAGCATTCAAATATTAGCTGCTGTTATTGTTGTAACTGTCCGTGTCAGAATTAGATTGAGCACCTTTGGCTCCTAACTAGTGCTCTTCATGCTGTTTCTTCAGCATTCCTATTCTTGGTCCAAATATCCACTCCAGGTGAAAGAGATGCATGTGTGTGCTCATGTACACACACACATGCTCAAAGAAAACAGGCTTTTACATTTTTTGTCTTTATTATATTTTTCCATTACCATTTAGTTCACTTATACTCCCCTCCTCCCAGCAACTGTTGTCCATGTCCGTGAATCCTTTTGCCTTTTTGCTCTATTCCTCCCCCGCCAACGCCCCCCACTAGCTTACCCCCCTCATATCTCCAGCAGTTATTGATTAATAAAATTATATAGGTTTTGGGTATACAATTTTATAAAACATCATCTATATATTGTATTGGTACCTAAACTATTTGAAGGGACAACCCTTGCATAAATATTTTGTATTAATCTGTGCAAAGTAAAACAAAAGGTGTCTTTTATTCTGAACCTAAATTTCCTAATAATGCCCTCATAACCTTATAATATTCAGCATATACAATGAGTGTTGTTTGCTAGGTTTTTGCAAGGTATTACACACACATGCATACACTCACACACACACACATATATGTATATTCCACAACTTAAATTTTTTGAAGCAGATTGTATCTATAATATCAACATAGAGTGAAAACTGGTAAGTTAAATTACATCTACAGAATGGTTGTTACTCATTTTATTAATAGAGTCTTCTTTTATGACAGCTTTGTATACAAAGTCCTGTCACTCATTGATTCACCCCCATTTGATACCTATCATTCTTCATATCTTATTCTAGAGCTTTATGGGCAAATTTAGTAGAGAATGAAAATATATTTGTCTAAAACAATGCCATCTTGTTGGATTGAAAATGTCTTGTGCAAAAATAATCAACATTTTACTGAAAATTTTTGCAATGACCAAAGAAAATCCTAATTTCACCACATAAAAAGGAAAATAATACATTCAAAATTAACATGAACATAAATAATACATGAAATTACTAGCATAAAATATTTGACTATTCAGGTTGTTTTCCTTGGAGAATAATTTTTAAAAATTAGGATGCCAGGAAAAGGAAGAATTATTAAAAACCTGTCATCCCAAATCAAAAAAGAGTAAGGGATTTTCTGGAAAATGTCATGTGAGTTGATGCAGTAGTAAAATTTAGATTTGTTTACTCATTTAATAATCTCTCAATTTATTAGGAAATTTCTACAAGTCAAAAGCAGAATATGAAAACTATTCTAAAAAGAAGTAAAATCCCTAAGAATAAATAAGATAAGAAGCATAAATATAAAGTAGGTAAAATAATAACTACTTGAAGATAACCAAACAGTTTTCAAAATATTACTATTTATCAGGTTTGATATCTTTTTAGAAAAATTTCCTTTCTAGGAGAAAAGCAACTCTGTTTTTCATATGTCTTAAAATATTTCCTTATTCAAATTCACCACTGATGATCTCAGCTAGAAAAGATGAAAAATACAAAGAAAACATTTTTATGGTTTATAATTTTAAAAACAACATAAAGTCAGATGTATTATAGGTAACTGTCCATGTATTATAGGTAACTGAGATATTAATTCACTGAAGCATGAGGTTCTATCTTATTAGCTGTATTTTGTGGATGAACAAATTGACATTCATAATTTTCCTGAACTAATCTGGGAAGTAAACTAGATTCATATCCAACCAATTTATGCTCAGCATTTAAATACTTAACTGCCAAAAAATACTGTATGCATACCCAGGATATCAGTGTTTGGACATGTACAAAGAGTGTTAGTATCTAGATTTCAGGCAGGTGGAAATACCTGAATAGCAAACTTTATGTTTTTAGTCTCAACAAATAGTTCTAAATCTGAAGAATGCCATGTTAACATATACAAATATTAGCTGAAGAATTCCAATTTGTCAAGATCATGGTGGGGAAGAACACTGAGACAAAAACAATCTTAAGAGGCACTACATAGTTAAGGGATGAATTGAGAAGATATCATCGAGGCTGCAGGAGGAGTATGCTTTTAGTGTATTTAATGCTTAGGCAGACCTTTCCCAACTATTATAAGGTGGGTGTGCAACAGACTTTATGAGAACTCTGTGTTTTCTCCTCATTTCTCTTTCTACCTTAAACAGCTTTTAAAAAATAATATCTACTAATAATTTTTTAAATGTAATTGTGGCAAATGTTTACATTCTCTTATGGTGAATGGTACTTTGCCAAATGATCCATCAATTGATATATATGCATTATGTATACTGTATATAAAATATATGTGTGTATATATAAAAACAAAATAAAATACACTGTTTAATAAAGATTGAAAGGGAAATGGGCAAGAGGATTTCACATCATTGACAAAATAGAAGCTTAGCGTATAAACTCTTGTTCAAATGTTCATTTTTCAAACACAATTTCTTCCTTTTTTTCTTCTTATCTTAACATGATACAGACTACATTTTATTAACCAGAGCATTTAAATTAAAAATTACCCTTTTTTGGTTTGCAGGAACAAGTATAAAGGACACATGCACAATAATGGGGGGTGGAAATGGGAGGGAGGCAGGGAGGGTTTGGAGTGGATTGGGGTGGGGGGGAAACAGAGAAAACTGTACTTGAACAACAATTAAAATTTAAAAAATTACCCTTTTTTGAAGTAAAATCTCTACAGCTGGCTATGCATACCATCTGAATAACAATTTTATTGGTATTGAAGTGTGGCTCATACATGTACCTTTATCTCCGTCTCTCTACAGCAACCCCTGAAACTGTTTAAAAGATTAGGACCTGAAATGATTTTAATGCAAAATAATAATATTTTTACTATTCTATATGCTATCTGTGAGCAAATTCAACATGTATATACTAAACATTTACCACATTTCTCAGACAGCGCTAGATATTGAATATACAGTGGTAAAAGTACAAAACATTAATTAAAATATAGAAGTATAAAAAAGGGAACTTGACTTAGGGTGATGAACACACAATTCTCTGTACAGTCATAGAATGAACCTGAAACCTGTATAATTTTGGCAACAAGTGTTACCCCCGCTAAATTCAATAACAAAAAAATCAAGTAACCAAATGGAAATATGTTTGTGCCATAAAATTAGATTAATGTTAATAATTCACAAAAATACTGAACCATGGTAAATCATATTTTACATTAGCTTGTACAAGGAAATGATTAACACCTAACTAAAGGGATAAAAGGTCATCTTTGCAAAAAATGTAATGAATTAGGTGAACTAAATATATTTTATAAAATGTAAGAATGTAATTTTTCTTTATTGGTAAATATACTATAATAGAAGAACACTAAGCTGCTACTACAAAGACAGAAACAAAGAAATCATGAAAAATGGTATCTGGGAATGATTCAGTAAGCTTTCTATTCTCTTATAATGGAAACACATTCTAATTAACAGAGAGGTATTTTGATGGTTTTAAATTTTTTGTTTCTGAAAACAATTGAGCAATGTAAGAAGTTATCACAGTAAGAGGTTAAGAAAAATGTGTGTGAAATGGAGAACTTGACATTTAGATTCCACTTTCAATTTTATAAAGACTTATTTTCCTTAAGAAATTCAATTAAAGTAATTTGTTGGTTATTGTATAAATGAATCCTGAACAAGATAGTGCATTAATCCTTCTAGATTTTCTCAGTTACTAGATTGTTTCTAACAGTTATTTAAATAATTCATGCCATCCAGTATATTTCTTCCATTTCCTCTTCTAGTCCATTTCTTATTTTAGTCTATTAATATTTGAATGGAGAGGCAGATTTATTTGAGATCAATGACTAATTTAAATTCCATAAATTGCAAATATATTTTATTCAACAAAGGTAAAACTACAGAATTAGTTGCAGAAATCTACAAATGTGAGAACTATTCTGAGATAAATGAATTTTTTATGTATCTAAATGCCATCTGTCAAGGAGTCTGGTTCTGTATGAATACTTCATGTTGATCAATGCAACTTATACAGTGAAATTACCAAAAAGAAGAGCAGATATCCTGTAAAATGTACAAAGCAAAAATAGTTCCTATTAGATGCTCTGAAATTAAAAACAGCAAAATGAACTTAGTTTTACACAACTATATTAAATGATAATATAGATTAAGGGATTTGCCAGAAATATCAAGCCATTTACTATAAATCTGTGTTAAATTTTTCTGTTACAAACAAAATATGTGTTGTATCTTAGATTTAAGGTAAAAGAAAAAATCCAAAAGTGTCCTAAATGAAGAAGCATTTATTGCCATGAAGACAGAGTATACCATCTGGAAGCTCTCCACATCTCATAGGTCAGGGATTTATATGGTAGCTTTGTTATGAAGGTATGGTCAATTATTGACTCAATTCCTAGCCCCTCTCACTTCCCCAGAAGAGGAAAGGGTGGACCTGAGAGTCCCAAGTTTCTAGTCATGACTTAGTCTTTTTGGTGATGAGCCCCAATCCTAAAGCTATCCAGGTTCCCACCAAGAGATACCTCATTAAAGAACCAGTACTAATATCTCCTAAGATATCCCAAGTAATTTCGGAGCTCTTTGTCAGGAACTGAAGTCAAAATTCAAAAATTAGAGCAAAAGATTCTCCTAACACCCCTTTTGCTCAGGAAATTACAAGGGTTTTAGGATCTCTGTGTCAGAAAAAAGGGACAAAGATCAAATATACAAGGTATATTTGAAAAATATGTGTCTGGAAAAGTCCACTGATTGTTAATATAACAAGAGTGGTTTAAGTGATATCTGTGTAACCTGGCAGCCAAGGCTGCCACTTTGCACTGAAGTGCAAATTCATGAACAATGACGACCTCACTGTACTAGTCAAAGGGTGTAGTAGACACCCTTGAGTGAGCATGTGTACTGTGTGGATTGTCAAATTCTTTTTCAAAATATCAGCTTGAGGCAAGTTAGCTCATGAAGAGCCAACTGACAGTCACAGGCATGGTTTCATTAAGGATGTCCTTTATTGTGGCAAAATTTGAGCTGCTATATTAGTGCAGAATTATGTAAGAAAGTGATGATTTTCTATATCATATGAGGTTAACAAATTGGCAAAACAAAGCTATATATTATCAGTAAAAATAATGGTTGGACAGGTGAAGGCAATAATAAGTTTAAATTATTTTTCAGAATAAAATCAGAAGATTAACCTTCTACTAGCTATGTGGATGGCTATTTCCCAAAAACAGTAGATAAACCACAGTTATTGCATCCAAAATGACACTGCAATATGTTAGTCTCTGATGTCATTTTGTTTTTGAGTGGACAATACTAAAGCATATTCAAATCTTTCATGTACAAAGAACAGAATTTGTTATCATCAGGAAGACAGCATGATATATAACTAGGGAAAATGGAAGGGCAACTAAGAAGAGCACATTTGATTGAAATTCTGGAATTCCAGTGTTTCAGCTTTGGAAATACTATTTCAAAGAAATTAGTACCAAGTGATAACTATATTGCAGGAGAGAAAATTAACATTTTTCCTCTACCTTCCTTGGTATTCTGGTAGGGGGCCTTATAAATCTGAATGATAAAAGGCAGACTAACAAGCACAAAGGCAAACAAAATTATTTACTATGCATCACACATAACCGTGGGAGCATTTAAAAATAAATAACTCAAAGGGTTGTTTAAAACTTGGGCTTGCATAGCATCTCAGCAAAGAACAACACAGTTTTAGAGAAGGGACAAAACAAAGGAAAAATACCAAATGGAAAAATAATGGCAAACTGTGGGAAGATAAATACATGGAGTAAACTAATGAAAGACAAAGGCTAGTTAGTAAGGTTTGTTATAAAGATTCCTCTGGCACTGTCTCTGGATGATAGAGGTCTCCAGTTCTCTCTGGTGGTTAATTTCTGTCATTCCTTATAGAAAGGGAAGGGGGACACCTTTACAAATGTATGTCCTGCTTTCACACAAATAGGGGAAGGGCGGAGAGCTTTTCTTGTTTGCTTCTTTTGAATTGCAAAATATTCAATATACTAAAGTGGTATATTTGTAGGTAGCATATTCTGTTACTCTTCAGTATCCTACCATTCTCAAACTACCTACATTGTCTCTTAGTCATTGGTGGAAGAAAGTTTTTAGTGCTTTATAGATGTCATACAGCAGATTATGGACTGCAGGTTAGCAAATTCGTAATTTATCTCTGGAGACACAGTAACGGTTTTCAGCAAGATTTTCAGGATGAGATACTCTCAAACTTTCTTAGTAGATGAACAAAGCATTAAACCATCCACATTTTAAGAAGGATGGTGACTTCCTTGAATGAAAAATAGTTTAAGTATTTATTCATACACTGAGAAAACCATGACAAGCCTTTAGTAAACCCTTGAGAGTGAACTATCTGATTATATTGTTAATTTGTTCAACTGAAAGCAAATAGAAAATAAATGTTGACTTAAAATGTATAGGTATAGTAAATAAATATAAAGAAAGAGTCCTATCACAGTAAAAAAAATAACACCTGAAAGAACATAGGAGTGAATAATATTTAGATTGGTAACAACCACAAAATTAGATCTGATCATTATATTTATGGCTCCAAAATCCTGCACAAAATTAGAGGTTTGCACATGAAATTTCTTAATTAGAAAAAAAGTCCTATAAAATTATGATCAAGCCCTGACTAATGTAGTTTGGTGAATCGAGCATGGGCCTGTGAACCATAGGGTCACTGGTTTGATTCCCAGTCAGTGCACATTCCTAGGTTGTGGGCCGGGTTCCCAGTGTGGGGTGAGTGATAGGCAACCACGCTGCGATATTTCTCTCCCTGTCTTTCTCCTTCCCTTCCCCTCTCTCTAACCATAAAGAAATAAAATCTTAAAAAAAACAAATTACACATTTAAACATAAGTTAAAATTGAAAACATTTTAAATTACCATCAAATTCTTCTGTACTGAACTCTTTTATTGTTTTAGAACATATTAAGGGAGTCTGGACAAAGATTTTTCTAGAGTGATTATTAAATTTTTAGGTTTTTTCACTGAGAATGGAAAATATATTGTTATAACTTTAATCCACAAGATTGAGAATTATTTTGATAGCTCAGCCAAAATAAATTGAGGAAATCTAGAGTCTAGGTGATCAAATTCAAAAACATATTTAGTATTAAATTAGACTCAGATCTTTAAAAAAAGGGGAAATGAGGGAAATCTTTGAAATGCTATAACTTCATTGAGGAGTCTACTCTGGGCATGACGAGTGTCTCATTCTTGAACCAAGTCCTGGCACAAATTTATGTGAAAGAATAGTCTTTAATGAGATTACAACATGTCTTCAAACTTTAGTTACAAGGTGCTGTAGCTCAGGAGGCAGCCTGGGGAAGGAATTGCTCTGCTACCTGCTGGGGTGAAGGGCTTTTCCCAGCTCTTAAAAGACTTGGGGGTCACAGAAGTTCAGAACTGAAGTACAGTCTCACTGTGCAAGGCTGGAGGATAAGTGCAGTTGCACTTGTGTAGATGAGGGAAAGTTCTCACATTAAGTGGGAGTAGGATGCAGTCTCTACACCTGAAGTTTGGTCAGTCTTATGTTTAATTTAGTTACTGTGCATGGGTAATTCTACAGGGACATGGACAGCAGATATCAAAATTAAATACCTTAATTTCAAAGCAAAAAAACCTTTTATTATTTACATAAAGACTTGTTCATGGTTTTACTCATGAAGAATACCATTTAACTGGGACTCTAAAGGCTATAGCTTTACTTTTACAATTATCTAGAAACTGTAATCTCCCACTCTGAATGATACATTTAAGAAGTCAATGAATTTCATAGAGTGTGATAGGTCCATACCAAAGAGGATTGAGGCACAAAGCTTTGCCTTTTAAATGTAACAAACTTACCTTATATACCATGAGTGAATTTGAGTATTTCTGTAAACAGTTTACTAGCAATTCTAAAAGCAATCTACCACCTGCTATATAGTATGTTAGATTAAATCATTTTCTTAAATTTGATGCAGCATGCTACCAATATTATAAATGATGTGATATAACTTAGAACATTTCTAAGCCTACACATTAATTTGTAATAGTGCACAAAATATAACAATAAAACTTGGCTCTGCATATCACTACATCACAGCAATTTATTTTTATTTGTAATAAAGTAAATTATGTTACTTACATTTCTGTACCAATTTTATTTTACTTATAGAAAATATGCAGTATCCTAAATAATTGTAATTTATATTTAGATTTTACATTGTTTATGTACTGAATGTCAAATCTATCACAAGACCAAATCTCCCCTAACAGTGCCATATCAAACTGTTTTTTAGATAACTGAGTGAGATTCACCTTTCATTGCTCCAAAGTCAACATTTTTAAAAATTAATTGTCACAAAATTAAAGCATATTGGACATTGCAAGGGTCCCAAGTTGTCATCCACATATCTGAGATAAGGAAATAATTTCTCACATTATTACCTTTCAAATTCCTAGTCTATTTTCCTACCTTGTTGGGAGTTTCAGTTCATATCAACTGAATTTGTATTGCCAATAACCTTATGCTATATTACTTTTGTTTTTTATTAGCTACAAAAATTAGTTATAATATCTGAGTGAATATTTATATTTACCCATAGTCCTTTCTGAGCAAAATGTAAATATATAATAGGGAGAAAAGGGATGAAGGTTTAAAGACCAGAAAAATTGAAAAAAGAAAAAAAGTATCAGAAAGAAAGATTCCTAACATATCGATAGAAGTATAAAGTAGCAACCAGGAATAAACTGAAAAATTGTGGTCTGCACATCTAGACATCAAGAAATCACTCAATCTGCACCAGAGAGTTACAAAAACTAAAATGTAAACCTTTTGGACATGGCAGTTTGGGTGGATATTTGTTACGAGTCATTATAAAAAAAATAAGCTTAAACCTAAATCCACTTCCATATATACAGAGAGTACACTAAATTTTATGTTCTCAGGAAAAGACAGTAGATTTATTGTTTGCAAAGTATGCACAGGAGAGTACTTAGCTTCAGGCACCGTCTGCCTCTCTGTAGGTGAGGATATAATAGTGAAAGCTAAGGAAGTATGTAACAGTGAGTATTCCCAAAAGGGAGTTCTTCAGTTTCACCAGGTACTGTGAGTGTTACCTGAATTGCTGGTGACTTCTGGTTCCCCACACTCCTTGGGGCCAATTGGAAGCTTCTTTCCTGACCAGCCTGAAGTAAAGACCTATCAAACCTTATAGTACATAGTCCCCCAGTGTAATGTCTGGACTATGCCAAATCACAGCAAACCTAATACGTGCCATGCACCATCTGTGGGCATCAGATTCATGACCAGCTTTTAAGTGTTTTACTCTTCTATCTGAATGAACAGCCAAGGATTACCAAACATTTTTGGAGTCTACAATGAAGATTTATGAGGGAAAATCATTAGCTAAGTTAGGCAAGAGAAGGTATGTGAAGAGTGCATGAGTCAGGAAATAATTCTTTGTTTAGCATCTGAATGCAGTTACTAGAATAATGTAATAATGTTCTAAGACTTGTTATTTTAGATAGATTGTTCATCAAGTATTTGTAGTCAAATCCAAGTTGAGTTATTATTCTCTGTCAAAACCCAGCTACTCAGCAGCAAGTTTTATTAGTTTATTGAAGTTTTAAATATAATTGATGGCTGTTTCCCAGGTCATTATAGTTAAATTAAATCATACCCTCTGAATAATAGATTATGGCATAATATCTGTTTACGCTTATTATGGGTATAGTATTATACATACTCAGTAGTTTCAGTTACACCTCTTCATTTATTCCTTATTAATATAAAACCCGTCATTTCCCCTCTATTTACCAGGCATTGTAAGAAGAAGTAGGATCTATGGGTTGATTTGTGTCTCTCAAAAACATATGCTGATTACTATTAAATTGTTCTTAATTTCAATGTCTCTGGTTATATTTTGTTTGCTTGTTTGTTGATTAGTAACTAGAGGGGAGGTGGGAAGAGATAAAGGGGGAAAGAGGGAAGGGTTTTTAGGAACGACTGTAAAGGACACATGGACAAAACCAAGGGGGTGCTGGAATCAGGGGAGAGAGGTGAAGATGGCTGGAGTGGGGGGGGGAGTTGTGAGGGGTAAATGCAGACAACTGTACATGAACAACAATAAAATAAGTTTTAAAAAACATATACTGAAATCCTAGCTTCTGGGACCTGTGAATGTGATCTTACTCAGAAACAGGGTATCTTAAAGTAATGGTGGATTAGAGCAGGCACCTAAATCTGATGGCTGGTGTTCTAATGAGAAAGAACTGTAGAAACTCAAAGATACAGATATATGAGAAGATCTTCACGTGTCCGGGGAAGCAGAGATTGGAATGGTGTGTCTGCAGGATGAGGGATGTCAAGGATTGCATGCAACCACCAGAAGATAGTGAGTCGCCTCCCATAGAATCCTCAGAAAGAGCCTGGCCCCGTCATCACCTTGATCTTGGTTTCCTACCCTCCAGAACTGTGAACAAATGAATTTCTGTCATATTAAGCTACCCAGTTTGTGGTGCTTTGTTGTAGCAGTGTCAGGAAACTAATATAATGGGCTTGAGTGAATCTGTTTTGCAGCAGTCAGTTTATCATGAATCCTAGCACAGCATGAGTAATTGTGGGTGTGTGCCTTGCCAGAGTACAGATCTCTGTGTGAGAGAAATATTTTAGGCTCATTGTGTCTAAATTAGCTTTGTTGTCTTCTTTTTACTGCTGCCTTGTTCCCTAACCACATGCTTTCATTTTTCTTTTTTCTTTTTCATTGAGTTTGTACATCAGAGTGGAGGATTACAGAAATTTTGGTTTGGGGTTGGTATTTATTACATTATTTCTATTTACTTTTAAGAATATTTGTTTTCAATGATTTAAAAAGATGTTGAAAAGCAGTACAGCATTATCTTCACAGATTAAAGTACAGGTTCTGGAATGATACTACCAGGTGTATGGTATAGCTATGCTATTATGAGCTGAGAAATTCTAGTGCTGCTAATCTATTTTACCCCCTGTGAAATGAAGATAAGAATAGTAACTAAGTCAGCCCTGGCTGGTGTGGCTCAGTGACTTGAGTGCCAGCCTGAGAACCAATGGATCACCTCCCAGGGTTCAAGTCCCAGTCAGGGCACAGGCCTGGCTTTCCCGCCAGGTCCCCAGTAGGGAACACACCAGAGACAACCATACATTGATGTTTCTGTCCTGCCCTTTCTCCCTCCCTTCCCCTCTCTCTAAAAATAAATAAATAAATAAATAAATAAATAAATAAATAAATACAATCTTAAAAAAGGAATAGTAAGCAATTCATTGAGTTGTAAGAGTTAAATGAGTTAATAATCCAGATGAAGAGCTTCAAACAGCTCAAGGATACAGAAGTTCATAAACTTTAGCTGTTATTTTTTAAAGGGAAGCACTTTTATTTCCTTGGGATGTCTTTCTTTTATATTGAGTAACATACAACTCTCCCTGCTACCGAAGTTATTAGCCTTTCATGGTGTAATAAATGATTTATAGAGAATTGTTTAAGAGTGAACCTTTTAAGGTTTTGTTACAATGTGAGTTTTATGAGGTTTCCAGAGTTCGTATAGCATGTAAATGTATCCCATTTTAGCATTTGGAAATAAATTTTTAAAAACCAATTTTATTTTCAAATACAGATCTCGATATAACCATTGCAGTGATTCAATAAATCATTGATCATTTAGGAAGTATTTAATGACCTGTGGTAAATTAAACCATCAAGCTGAAGAGGTTCACTGCTTCAACACTGAACTTCACCCAGCTTTCTACCTCACAAGATGCTGTGTCATGTCATAAGAAGAACAAAATGAACATAAAATATTTTAGAAATTTATGTTGCTCACTCTGTGCTCGTACAAAAAATAAAGAAATAAATCTTCTTTTATGCATATTTTACATATTTTGTACTTTTTTCACTGACACAATATTTCTAAAACATTAATAGTTATAAATTAAATATTAAATTTCTCAAATGGACTATCTCAAATATGACTGGGCAGCTTGATACCAATTACAAGTTTAAATTTATAAGACTCAATCTGTAATTTGTCCAAGGAAGAGAAATCTGAGTACATATATTAAGAGGAATTTTTAGAGGCAAGAATATTACAAGTGAATTAAATTTAATTTAGACAAATGGACTGAGTCTGACAAAAGTACTCTCAAGAAGAAAAGTATTTTAGATAACAAAGAAGCTAGGATTAATAGCATGAATTATATTTCCTAATATTGTTAAGAATCATTACTGTCATTTAATCATGAGAGATATTACATGTACTACTAATAGAAAATAAATTTATAATTTTAATTGGAAAGGTAATCAACTAAACAATATAAATTTGTTTCCCAAAACTTTATTCCATAGTACATTTATAATTTGTAACTATAACAATCCTTCAATATAATTTTGAATATGTAATATGTGCTTGATAAAAATAATCTGGTATAATATGTTTACATATAGTCTTTTCATAGTAGTTTAAAGTTTTCAACTTATTAAAGATATATAATTTTTAAATGTAGAAATATAAGATGATCAATATAAAAATTCTACATTTTTGATACTTTTAAAGAATAATGAGATTGAAAAAATGTTCATAATGTTTTGATTGTTAAGTTTGTAAAAGCTGCCATTAGAACAGAATACATAACAGATTCAGCTTTTTAAAAATGGATTATAATGGAAAACCAAAATAGTAATATAAAATGTTAAAATGAAAATATTAGCGGGAACCAGGCTTTTTGTGGTAAGATAATGAGTGTTTTTTGTTTGTTTTGGTTTTTTGTTTGCATTTTTTCCTCGCATTAGTTTTTTTTTCAAGTCAGCAGAAATGCCTTTTGCTGCATGTAAGGAGATAATGTAAATACCTCTGGTCTCTGACTTGTTAATTTCAACAAATTTGCATGGTGTTAGTTCTTTTAGGTGAGTAGTTTGGAATAAGGTGCACACAGATAACTCTTGTATGTGGTGAAATGAGCCTGGTGCCGAGACGGAGGTTCAGAAACATAGTTCCTGGGACTCAGGAGACAGAGCGGTATCAGTTCCCAGGTGTTCAGGTGTGGGCATTTTACCATCTCTTCTGCTGAGGCGCTGAATACATCCTGCCTGGCATTTTGACTTGACATTTTTCACAGCTGCAGCAAATACACTAAGCAGGGACAACACAGTGGCACTTCAAGGCCACTGGTAACACGTTTGTAAAGAAATGCTAACTTTGGAGACAGAGTGAAAAACTGGCATGTATTTATTTTGAGCTGATACAAAACAAACCTTTGTGAAATAGCAGCCCATTCTGGAAGACCTTATAACACTCAGTCTTCGTGTGTCATTCACGGAACTATAATGCCACAGCTGTCATCCCCTTTCTTTCCTTATTGTTATTCTAGTATAGTTGTCCCAAGTTTTTCCCCTTTGCCCTCCCCATGCACTATTTGTCATATGTTAAACAGTCCTCAACTGTGGACCCTCAGGCACTACTTCCCTCCACCCTTGTTTTTGTTATACTTGAAAGCAATTTTTGTTTGCATAGGACAAAAACATTTAATTTAAGTAAAATTAAACTATATGGGGGCTTCATTGGCCAAACCATGAAACCCCAAAAAGCAGAGCATGTGGTCTTTGAGACAACTATAGATATGAAAAATCCTTGAATGCTATTTTATGCTTCTCTCTATTTCTGTTACATTCTTTTTTGTTTTTTAAATTCAATTCTTTCTTTCTCTGGCTGTAACAAAGCATTTGTGATTATGGCCACAGAACAAATAAAATTACAATGATCTGCCTTCAAAAGTTAAACACTTCATGCCTGAGTATAAAGATGAAGCCAAACTGCTGCTAGACTGGGTCATCCTGATTTATACTTAAACTTAAGGGTCACCAACTTTATGCACTTTCTCTCTCTAATGACAATCAGGGAAGTAAACATAACCTGCCATCTGGTGGAAGTGAGGCAAATGATTTCAGGAGAAAACAATGAATGTTTACACAAGGGTAGAAAACTTGAAGGCTTACTTAGAAACAGGAAGGAAAATAAGTAAATTGCACAAGTGGATGCTGGAAGGAGATATATTAGGGACCACATATGTCATCACAGGGGATGCCTCGATTATGGCCTTGTGTAGCCCTATTTTACTCTTTCAAGATAAGCCAGAGCTTATCTGAAAAAGTAAGAGACATTTTCTTATTTTAAAAGTGGGCAACTAACATTTTAGTGAGCCTTTCAGTTATAAAACCTTTTGAATATCAAATTCAGTCAAGGGACCATAATTTTTTTTTACTTCCTACTTTTAAACAGGAGGCTTGCAAATTACTTATATTTAAGTAACCATTACAAGTTTTTAAAGCATATGTTATTACAGTTGTGCCATTCTTTTTTCTCCCTTGCCCCCCCCCCAACAACCAGTATCTCCATTCCACACAGTATGCCCTCCCCCTTAGCTCATGTCCATGGGTCATATACATATATATAAGTTCTGTGGTTTCTCCATTTTCCATA